>NC_016481.1:1034322-1168435 GCF_000227115.2 Naumovozyma dairenensis CBS 421
AATTCTTGACTTGCTTTCTAAAACGAACTCATAACATCATGACAGTAATTACTCAAATAATAATAAATAAACATACTTCTTTGTGAAACTTTGGCATGACGCCAACAGTTCGTAATCCTAATCGGATATCTTACATTTTTTGAAAAATATGGGTTGAGTAATAGATCAAAATCTAAACCTCTTGAAGGAAGAGAGTAGGATTTAGGATTTTAACGAATGTATGATTCGGGTTGCTCTCTTTATATAGTATGAACAATTATTAATAAAGAGATATATATAACTAACTAAAATACCTCTAATTCTAGTTCAACTTTCAGTCCTTCTATAATCTTTCCAAAAATACTTTTTCTCTTGTCAATAAACTTTCTTACTAGCCACTACTTTTCTCTAACCTATCTATAATAGGTAATTTGGATAATGTTAATAAAGTAATAACTTGGTAAGTCAAATAAATTCTAGAAGTTCATATAATATCTCGTTGAAGTCATGCATGCATAAAACAAAATTCGTAATCATGAACACCGCTCTCAAAGTCCTTTCGACTAGGTGCTCCGCAGGACACTCTAAATACTTGTAGGTTTGATTAGGAGAGACTAATCCAGAACGCCTGAGTAAACACTCAGCAAAACCATACAACTTAACCGACCCAATACATAACTCTTGTACGCATGGCCGGCCGAAACCGTAGACGTGGCTGCAATCAAAAACAATCTTAATAATAATAAGATAACACTTGTATGGCATTCGACTTAATTCAACAAAAGATATTCAATTATAATTCAATAAGCGTTATATATCTACAAACATGTACGGTGCATAACATAGTTCGGGTCATTACTTCGAACCTGGTGAACTTCATAATAATTCATAACTTAGCTTGACTAATAACTAACGACTCATAATTTCTTGACAGTAATTACTCAATTAATAATAAAATAAACATACTTCTTTGTGACACTTGGACATGAAGCCAGTACTTCGTTATCTCACTCGGATATTTTACATTTTGTTTTAAATATAATCAGTAGTATGATTGTTCTAGGGCTTCGGTTCTCATGCATATAACACATGCTTCAATACTCTACAGCTAACGTCTACCTTTGATAATCTTATTGCTTAATTATATTCTATACAAGAAATATAGTTACTATCTACCGTTGTCGAAATTATAATGTATCTGGCACATAGTGTACGGACACCTAGTTTCATGCAACGCGCTATATGCTTTCTATATATGGAAAGTTTTATTCCATATGTAAAGTGTATAAGTTATATTACTCTACTGTCCTAGGACGGAGAGGAGCAATTCTGCTACGAATCTACCTATAAGGCCAAGTCCTGTAGTCTAATATGCATCCAATATATGGTTTAATATGTTCTATCTGCTACCAGGAAATATACCTCGAATAAAGTTAAATGCCTTCTCACTTATAAGTATACCTTAATGTATACGCTTCCTTATAATGGAGGCTCGACGCTTACTGGTTTATTTTCAATGTCGCGTCTTCTATATTCACAGGCTGTTGGCATAATCGCCAATACATTATACAATAGTTTTTATAATGTAATGGGCTTCAGAGATTCAAGGTCAATTACCTTTCTCTGAGATCGTGGGTATTTGATATTTAAGAGGCGTCATAGCCGGTTAGACTAACAAAAGGTAGGATTAGATCTTCAATGCAAGATTATCCTATTAGATAGCGTAATTCAGCAGGTTATGTACGAGTTATTAGAGAATTGCAGCCGCTGCGTCGAGTATTAGATACCTTAAGGAGTTTAGTGGCGTTTTGATGAGACGCAAGCTTCTTTCAAAGGATATAAAAGAGTGAAGATATCTTCTTTAGAGTTGTATATCCTGCATATATAGTTTATGTAAGAACACAACGTAACGAAGTAACAAAGTAAGTAACTAGTTTAAAAGAAAGAATACAGTCATTGGACAACTAAAATAATATGGATATGGATCAAGATACTCATAACATTTACATTGAAGACGCAATCATGTTAAACAGTGACACGGGCACCGTCACTACAATTCAAAGAGCCTATACCATTTATAATTTGGAACCGGTAATTTCAGAAGAATGGCAGGGAATACAGCTACGGTGCGGTGCGACTCGCACCGTGCGACGAGATTGATAATCAAATTGATCGATCAATTGAATTTGCCAACGCCAACTTATTATCTCGTATAGTCTTTTCTTAACTAGCTCATAAGAACTTCCAATGTATCTCAATGATAGTTGTCCTAGTATTTGAATTTAAATAGCACATTCCAATCCCTACTAGAACTTCCGTAGTCGGTTTCTCTCTTTTTCTACTTTCAGTTACTTCTCTTGGCGGAAATAAAAAATTAAACCACTATGCTAACCAAAGTACCTGTAATAGATTATAGAAAAGGTATTGGGCTGTTTTTAAGTGTTAATTTTTAGATTTAATTATATCATATAAACGTATAAAGTCATTAAGTAGTATTAAGTATAAACTTGCGGTTTTAGCATTAATCTCTGGCAAACATTCTCTTGAACATTGGCTTGTCATCTTGAGCTAAGGCAGCAGCGTCATAGTCAGCACCTCTCTTAGATGGTGGGACCCAAGAAGTAGATTTCCATGGCAAAACACCTTCTTCCCACATGGTGTTGACTTCTTCTAGGGTTAACCCTTTAGTTTCTGGGATAAAGAAGAAAACGTAAAAGAATGAGAAGCATAGACAGCCCATGAAAACATAACCGTAGTAAAAGTTAATGGCACCGGTAATAAATGGTGTAAAGAAACTAATCAAGAAACCCCATAACCAATTACAAGCTTGAGCAACGGACATACACTTAGATTTCACTCTTAATGGGAAAGTTTCTGAGTTAACAACGAATGGAATTGGAGCCCAAGTGGTAGCGAAACAGAAAATGTAGAAACATGTGAAACAAATCATACAGTTACCGGCACCCTTAGAGGATCCATTACCTTGACCATGAGGCCACAATCTTGTGACACCAACAGAAGCGTAAACAACCATACAAGCAGTCATTGTAGCTGCACCCCATAATAAACACCTACGACGACCGAATCTTTCAACAACATAAATACCAACAAATGTAGAAGCAAAATTAACGACACCAATAATAATAGATGTTTGGAAAGAATCCTCTAAACCAACAGACTTGAAGACAATAGTACCATAATAGAAGAAATAATTATCACCAGTCAACTGTTGTAGACATTGAATCACACAACCCATAATTAAACGTTGGAAAATCTTATTCTTGGTTTGGAATAATTCACCCCATGAAGCATTACCTGCTAATTTTTCAGCTTCAACACCAGCTTGAACAACTTCAACTTCAGCAATCACAGAAGGATCGTCAATACCAACCTTGTTAGAAATGGAAATAGATCTTTTGGCTTCATCAATCTTACCAACTTCAACTAAGTATCTTGGGGATTCTGGAACAAATGTCATACCTCCAATCATAAATAAGGCCCAAGCAAAACATAAACCTAATGGAACTCTCCATTGGACGGAGTTGGAATAATTCTTTGTACCGTAATTAGTACAGTAACCTAAGAAAATACCTAAAGTAATCATCAATTGGTAACAGGCGACCAAAGTACCTCTTAAATGTTTTGGTGAAACCTCTGAAATCAACATAGGAGACAAGACAGCAATACCACCAACACCTAAACCAGAGATAATTCTACCAATGAAATATTGATACCAAGCTTTAACGGATGCAATTTGAATCACAATACCAACAATGTAAATAATAACAACGATAATTAAACCCATTTTACGACCATACATATCACCGGCTTTAGATAAAATAATACCACCGATGGCGCAACCGATATTAAAAATAGAGACAATTAAACCCATTCTAACCTTAGATAAGTAATGAGTACCATCATGATGCTTTTGACCAAATCTTCTCAAGAAATCAGTTTGAGCAACGAAACCAGAAATAGTACCGGTATCCCAACCAAAAACGAAGCCACCGAAGGCAACCATAATACACATGATTGAGACAGTGACATAAGCAGAAGAAGGTTTCTTTGGAATATCCATACCTTCATCAGCAGGTTCGAGATCCGATGTAAAATCTTTTTGATCATCTCTTTCAGCTTTATTAGATGGAGTAGATGTAATGGAATGAGATTCATTCTCTAATGGAGATGCCGATTGATTATCAGCAGTTTGGTCTCCTTGAACGTCAGACATTATTAAAGGTTTTTTTGATTGTTTTTTTTTTGGAGTTGTCTTTTCTTGGAGTTTTTACTCTAAAAGAAAAGAAATATATTGAAAGGAAGGAGATTCGATATTCATATTTTTGACTGAATATATCTTGCTTTATATAGTTTTTGAATGTACAAAAAAAATATTTTTTGAACTTGAAGGGTAGTAAACTCTCTATGTCTTCTCGAGATTGCAAATGTTCATACAAATTGACGTTCCCAGAAAGAACTGCAGGAAAAGAATTGCTTTTTCTATATAAAAAGGAAAAACGACATTTGTCTCGAGAGGGACGAAGTCAATTTCTCCGTACTTAGATTGGAACATGGGTCAGGAAAATTTCCTCAGAATATTATGCAGAAGCCCCCGAGAAGTAGTCCCCCCCAGAATTTCTTTTTCATCCCCGGAATATAACATGTCCCTAGACAGAGAGAAAGGTGTATGGAAAATGCAGGAGGTAGTACCCCCGTTATGTCGCGACATTTTGTCCATGACATTTCGGATTTTCTTTTTTCAAATTACGTACCTCCTCCGCAGACAATCTTACCGCAGGATGTCTCGGACTACGTCAGTGATAAGTACATTTTAACTGGAGGTTCCAATAGGCAGGTCTACCTAGGGAATCTCTCCTTATTTTTTAATTAAGATTAATAAACATCGGCTAAGGCTTTCCTTAGGTCGGAATCTTTGGTCCAAGCTCATGTTGCTATATACATATTATTTTGCTATATTTGTATTTCAGTGTAAATTTCCTAGTAAACAGCCTGAATGGCAGTTATGTTGAACAAATTACAGATGTATCACACAGAGAAAATGCTTGTTTACTGATTTAATGGTATACCGTAACAATTCTGGATATCAGGAGATTATTTATATTACTAAAACCCTTGAGTAACCTATCCTCGTTCTTGTAGTAAACATGCAAGTAAGTACATCTCAGTTCTTTATGTAGGCGAAAATAGATCCCGTATTCTTGCCAAAAAAATACCGGAGGTAAATAACATTAGGTACTCTCTTAATAAATTCATATTACAGTGAGGTATTTATGTAAGTTTTACTTTTGTCACGTACTTGGAATCAACCGAAGAAGGTGATTTTCGTTCAGAAATTGGGGCCCCGCAAATATTAAGACATATTTGGTGGGACAGAGACATTTGTAAAAGCTACGTACATATGTATGTTAGTAATTATTCTGTAGCATTATCTTCTAAAAAGACAAATATCTTTTGTCTCATGCAATGTTTTCACTAAGGAGAACGACAGGCCACCTGGATATTTCGCGATACACTTGATAGTCTTCCATTGCTACAGTATCTGTCTCGAAACCAAATTTCGCCAAGAAATCAAATGCGGGCCTAACCTTAATTCAGAAACCACAAAAAATAACGGAGTGAACTTGGGTGTAAAGGTGTAAGTCTTAACTCCAGCGGAAATAAGAAATTTAGGGCATATTTCAATTTAAAGTTGAAGACAATGATGTACGTAAAAAACATCATCAAAGCAAGCAGACCTGGGACGGATTAGGATTAATGGATTGAAAAAGCAAGGATTGGGCGTGAAAATTTTGAAAAAAAGGTAGGGTAGAAATCAAATATTATGGATTGAGAACAGGGTTGGTCTATTCTGGCCATGGATTGGGGCATGGATTGAAAAAAAAATTAGAAAAATAGTGGTCGTATAATATGATTTTTATAGTATTTTCTCATAAATTATATAATAAAAAAAATGGATTGGATTAGGATAGACTTTAGGTTAGGATAGGATTAGGATTGGGTTAAAGATTCTCGGCGGGGATTAAAAAAAGGTAGGGTATGCCCAAGATCCCTCGGGATAGACCAAAAATCCTATCCGTCCCAGGCCTGAAAGCAAGTAAATCGCTAACTGACAAATCCAGGGGAGGTGTCTCTAATTAGCATGGGATCTTTTACATATGTCAGTTCCTTTCTGGGTATTTTATTCAATACAGTGTACCAAAAGGTACAAACGGGTTGTCTTTATTACAACTTCTTATTTTAACATCTGTACAAAGAATTAAAACCTCAATTTAAGAATTTCTGTAACAAATTACAGGTAAGCTAACGAATTTAGAGGACAATATTTTATTATGAACTAGGTAGGCTATTTGATTAAATTTCTAAAATTACAGAGTGCGGGTTACTTATTCAAAATATTTACATGTGGGTGAAGAATATGTCTCTCGTCTCCCTCGGTATCAGGTACCGCGCCAGTGACACCTCATGAAAATGTAAAAAATAAGCCAGTAAGTCCTAAGTTCATGTCGTAGGCTTACTGCACTTTCTTTAATTTGGATTTTTAAACTAATGAATGCATGGAAAATATATGCTACGAACTGTATGCCGCTGCCTTTATTGGCCTTAAACGATGTTCTCTCGTGTTTTAATTTGAATAATTTTAATAGTACAGCCACTTCAATACAGGATATCTTAGTGAAAGCAACATGTTTATGGTCCATAGATTATTTATTACCTCTTTTAGGTACTTTTATATAGAGGATAATAAGGAGAACACCTGAAGGTTGTAAGATCGGTAAATGTTCTCTAAAAGTGGCTTCGCTTGCAAAGTTAGCTATCATTAGTAGTTTTTGAAATGATCTTCAAGCTTGCCTTGTCACATATGCGTAATAAGGTTTGGTTTTCGTTATACATGATTCAGGTAAAACTAAAACAGCCCCATCCTTAGGTCCCTCCCTATGGTTTAGAACAACTTACTCGATCTCACGATATTATATATTCTTAAAACTATGAAATTCTGGTTCTCTCCTCAAAAGTAAAAAATAATATACTTCTAGAAGTGGAGTTTTCAAAAGTAAATAAAAGACCCATTACCATTTTCTTTTGACCAAAGCCAACCTCGGTAAAACAGAGGGTAAAACAGAGTAATGTCAGTATTACCGTCATGGTTGTTATTTTTCATGATACTGATTGTTATAATATTAACTACGTAGTTCGATTCTTAATGATCTATCATTTCTTAATCATCAATTGAGGGTTCTGGTATGAGTTATCGTTTCTCTTTTCCTTTCCACAAAAGTGTCATCCAATAAGCTCTCTGTTCTGTATATCGTTCTCTCGATTTAAAGGTTTACGCACCTGTTCAAGGGGACAAATACACGTCGGGTCCATATTATATAATCATTAACACCTATAGATATAGTTTCGGTCATATTGTGCATGGTTTCGGTTATAGTAGGTTTGATATAAATAACAATTAAAGATATAGAGACGTCGTCGCAGACGTAATCATACTTACTGCTTGGGAAATAAATTCTTTCCTTTACATCGCTCAAACAAGTAACATCCGTCCAAAAAGGCATATGCAGCACCTGAGCTTGTTATTAACCGACTATTAAGTATATTCTTTAGTTTATACTTGCAACCGAAGCTACTTCAAAGAACGTTGCCAATCTTAGACCTTCAAGTATTCAATTTATTATCCTCCATGCATATTATATAAAATAAGAAAACTATATATTATACCTGAAGATATTAATAAATAAGCCTGAACTATCAATAAGAGGTAAATTACATATAACATATTATTGTCGAGTTTATTATTATTTAATGCCCTCAATTGATTTAATTTCATTCCGCCATGATTGTTACTATTATGGAAGGCATATATATTTGACCAACTTAAACGAGAGTCGAGGAATTTAGCGCCGAGCGTCTGAAAATAGGTTCTTTAAGGTTCAACAAGTGGAATAGATTAAAAATATACAAGCAGTACAAAGTTGAATATCAAACAGAACTGAACATAATATTCCATTTATTTCAAGAGAATATCGTTAAAATCCACAGCCTGCTTATAACGCTATATAAGAGTGTTATAATTAAAGTAAAACTCCCCCCTTTCACAGATTTATATATTAGACATATATTGGGAGAGGCATTTATGCGCATTAATATCAAATGAAGAAAACTAAAGTAAAATATACTGTATAAGTTACTCAAATATAAATGATTCATAAACGCGTTAAAAAAATACAAACTCTATAAAAATCAAATGACTTGAAGTAAAGAATGCTCCTAAAGATTAAAATTTAAAAGTTACCAGGTTAATTTCTACTGAAGATTCTCTTGTATAGAGGAGTATCATCATGGGCAAACGCATTTGCATCGTAATCAGCACCTCTTTTAGATGGTGGAACCCAAGAAGCTGATTTCCATGGAAGAACACCTTCGCTATACATTTCATTGACTTCTTCCAAAGTAAGACCTTTAGTTTCTGGAACAAAAAAGAAAACATAGAAGTAGGCAAATACCATACAACCCATGAAAACATAACCATAGTAGAAGTTGATGGCACCAGTAATAAATGGTGTGAAGAAACCAATTAAGAAACCCCAGATCCAGTTAGCGGCGGTTGCAACAGACATAGCCTTTGATTTAACTCTTAATGGGAAAGTTTCAGAAATGACGACATAAGCAATTGGAGCCCAAGTAGTGGCAAAACAGAAAATGTAGAAACATGCGAAACAAATCATACAGTTACCGGCACCCTTAGAAGACCCATTACCTTGACCGTTTGGCCATAATCTTGTGACACCGACGGAAGCATAGACAACATAACAACAAATCATACCAATAGCACCATATAATAAACAATTACGACGACCAAATCTGTCGACAGTGTACAATGAACAACCGGTAGAGAAGAGATTAACAACACCGAAAACGATAGAAGTTTCAAAGGAATCAGTCATACCGACAGCATTGAAAACGATAGTACCATAATAGAAGAAATAGTTATCACCCGTCAATTGTTGTAGAGATTGAATCATGATACCTAGCATCGTACGTTGCAACATGGCAGGCTTACCAGTGAAAAGTTCACCCCATGTAGCGGAACCGGCAGCTCTAGCTTCTTCAACACTAGCTTCAATTAAGTCTAATTCTTGCTGGATGAAAGGATGGTCACCTGCAACTTTGTTAACAGTAGACAAAGATGCCCTTGCTTCATCAATCTTACCAACTTCAACTAAGTATCTTGGGGATTCTGGAACAAATGTCATACCTCCAATCATAAATAAGGCCCAAGCAAAACATAAACCTAATGGAACTCTCCATTGGACGGAGTTGGAATAATTCTTTGTACCGTAATTAGTACAGTAACCTAAGAAAATACCTAAAGTAATCATCAATTGGTAACATGAAACTAAAGTACCTCTCATGTCCTTTGGTGCGACTTCTGAAATTAACATGGGAGACAAAACAGCAATACCACCAACACCTAAACCAGAGATAATTCTACCAATGAAATATTGATACCAAGCTTTAACGGATGCAATTTGAATAATAATACCAACAATGTAAATAACAACAACGATAATTAGACCTTGTTTACGACCACGTGTATCACCAAGTTTTGATAAAACAATACCACCGATGGCGCAACCGATATTAAAAATAGAGACAATTAAACCCATTCTAACCTTAGATAAGTAATGAGTACCATCATGATGCTTTTGACCAAATCTTCTCAAGAAATCAGTTTGAGCAACGAAACCAGAAATAGTACCGGTATCCCAACCAAAAACGAAACCACCGAAGGCAACCATAGCACAGGATATAGAGACACCAATGTAGGCGCTTTTACCGGTGTTTGGGTTACTTAATTCAGTGACAATTTCTAAGTCTTCTGAACCTTCCTTACCCATACCTTCTGGTATATTCATAACGTTTGCGTTTTGTGATTGAATCTCATTTTGAGAATTTGATGACGACGATTTTTGGGGAGTTAATAAATCAGGTGTCGAATTCATTTTTATATTAATATGATCGACAATGTTAATTTATTTTGCGGATTTGTAAAAATTAGAAAAGAAAAATTAGAAATACCCCAGAAGAAAAAAAAAGTTATGGGGAAAAGAAGAACCTTTACCCTTTTATACAATAAAATATTTCGATTGACAAAGGAAGTTAAGAAGAAGAAATGAAAAGGTATTGTGCTGAGCTTCTTGACGTGAAAGTCTGAGGCCTTATTTTTGTAGTTGTTCTGCGCCGTTTTACTGTATGTTTTTCCGTGGAATGGCAATACGACCCGGATAAATAATATCCTCGACGGACTTGGACCGGAAAAAGCCTCTGTACGGATGTTTCTCTACTTTTCGGAACATTAAAAAGAAACGAAACGGAAAATTATTTTTCTTTTTGAAAATAGTTCCGAGAGCAGCCAATAAGAAAATCCGGATATAAGTATAGTGGTGTAAGGAAGTTGAATACCCAATTCGGTTCGTAAAAAAAATGACACTCAGTTTCTCGTGTTTCGTTACCGATGTCTATATCTTTACCTGAAAATCTTATGCTGAAAATGAAGAAATATTTTAAGAACCGAAAAATTCTGGGGTACTTCATTAATTTTCGTGTGGTAATAACGTCGAATCAGACATACGTACGCGAGAACGTACCTTAGTTTTAGAGTTGGGCATATCCTTTTACCGTAAATCGAACATGATCAGTGTCTGTTCCTAATTGATGGCAAAGATAACCCACGCTTCTCCTCGACTTACCTAATCTTAGTTTCATCATAGAATAGAACGTATGGGCTTACGATGAAAGTTTTGTATAACATAGTAAAGTAGTAATTAGGTATTTAACAGCGTAGTAATTTCTGCAAAAGCTTCGGTGGAGAAATTACGTACTTACGTCCCCACTGTATCCATGGAAATTCGTCACGTTTTTGTTCCATGCTGATAAATGCGTAGACAGCGTATCTACGAATGTTAGTTTTTCCGGTGTGTGTCCAGGCCTGGGTCGGATTAGGATTAATGGATTGAAAAAAAGGTAGGGTAGAAATCAAATTTTATGGATTGAGAACAGGGTTGATCTATTCTGGATATGTATTGGGCTATGGATTGAAAAAAATTGAAAAATAGTAGTTGTATAATATGATTTTTATAGTATTTTCTTATAAATTACGTAATAAAAAAATGGATTGGATTAGGATAGAATTTGGGTTAGGATAGAATTAGGACTGGATTGAAGATTTTCGCTGGGGATTAAAAAAAGGTAGGGTAGGCCCGAAATCCCTTAGGATAGACCAAAAATCCTATCCGTCCCAGGCGTGTGTGTGTCCCAAAATTTGGAATAACAAACATTACGTATTATCTTGGTTCAATGGAACGAACGATGACGATGCTAACGAAATGCGTACGCCCATATTATTACGTAAAATATTTTTCACCAGAAAAAACTGGGGTTACCCGGATGGACATTGTCCGGAGAAACACGATGACAAAGGTCGTTGTTTATTTACGTACGTTGTGGGTAGTACAGGTGTACATGGTAAGTGATACCTGTACTGTTTCCAGATTACTTTATCAACCAGTTATGTACGTAATACGTTCACTAGGTGAAAAACCCTTTTAGAAAAATAACCTTACGCGTTTGTTTTGATTTTGATGAAGTCTAATAAATATACGCAAACCCTCCTTCTATCTATAACTTTGAGGGTATAAAAATATTTCCTCAACTATATCAATGTAAAATACTCCATCTTGCCTAGGAGCATCTGATCGAATGGACGTTAAATCGAAAAGGTACACTATAAACTACTTCTTTAGTGAAAAAAAAGACTTTTAAGAGTTCAGATTCCTTGCCCTTGCACGGTAATAACAATTTTTAACAATAAGACATCGAAATTTAGAATAGAACACATAACAATCCCATTAATAACTCGTTATATCATTCAAAATGGGAGATTTTTTCTTAATTATTTAAAATTTAAGAGAAGAAGCAACCTATGAAGGACGACCATATACGATATTTTAGTGTTTTCCTTTATTTCATAAGAATATATTATAGAAAGAAGGAAGCACACCGATTCAATGTAAATGGAGATTAAAACAAGATACTGAAAGCAAAAAAAACTAAAATAGTATTAGGGTATTTAATAATTAAGAGATATATTAATGGGGATTCCCTTGGAGATAAATTAATGTACACTGATCTAGCTAAAAGAAGAAAAAAAACCAAATCCAAAAAAAAGATATTAATAGATGGAACGTATCAATAAATTAATTTTCGTTATAAGATTCTTCCGTAACGACGTCAGATTCGGAAATAAAAGTAACTTCGGCCCAAGCCAAACCTTTGACTTCTTCATCGTTAACCTTTAATGTAAACTCGTCATCGCTAGCGTATTGGTAGATGTATGGTTTTGTTCCTGCAACACCAGAGACAATGTTTTTAACAAAACCTGGCACTTCACCCATAACGTCAATTCTTTCGACTAGATTATTTAACGGACCTTCCACTGTTGCAGCTATTCTATCATCATCTTTAACTTCATTATTTTTAACTTCATCATCTGTGACAGTTGATTTAACACCGTTGAAGTCGACTCTAAAGTTCTTTGGGATATTCCAACCAACAGAATCAATTTCAGCATCTAGATGAGTAACTTGATTATCTGTCGTTACTGCCAAGATATCTTTATCACTTGTTAAGATACCAACAGAAACTTTGGTGTTACCATATGACTTTGGTGTGGTAAATTCCATTAAAACAGCGGTGTGCTTTTCAGAATGGAAATATATAAAATTCCATGCCTTAGCAGCATGATGTGGTTTCATACCTTGGAAAGCCATAACAAACATAGAATACACAGGTTCATTCTCACCAAATGTTATCAATCTATCTTTGTAAGTTATATGATCTTCTTCCTCTTCTTGTTCTTGTTCTTGTTCTTGTTCTTGTTCTTGTTCTTCTGTTTGCTCATTAAGTTCTTCCTGCTCATCTTTTTTATCCGCTTCAGTTTCAGTTTTTTCTTCATTTTCTTGTTTTATTTTCAAATTTATACTACCATGACAAGAATTTCTTGGCCAAAAGACATGTCTCATGGTACCCCAAGGTTCATCCATATCATTTCCGTAATAAGTTGTAGGATCATCACCCGCTTTTGCACCAGGAGTTAATCTAGTAACGATCAAATCAATCTTTGATTGTTCACAAACTTCAGAAATGAAATGATACGTTGTATTTTCATCGTTAAGTTCTACAGATAAATTATCAGCGTAAAAGTTAGGCCCTTCAATTCTAAAATTTTCCAATTTAGTAGAAGTCCAAAGATTCAACTCTTTTGGATTTTTCGAATCGAAAATTCTAAATGTAAATTGAGCTTGAGTATGTAACCCAACGATATTCGAATGGATAATTTGAGCGAACCCAACGATACCGGTGTTTAAGTCGCTGAAGTAAAAAGTCAAAGTTTCCACATTGGTGTGGTCTGGTGCAATCCAATATAAATCTTCACGATCTGTTTCACGGTATGGTTGTTGATCTTTCACTCTGGAGGTCACGGAATGGATACAATCTTTACCGTAGACTGGTTCTGCAATCCCTGTGACTGCTGATATACCACCTTGAATCCACTTTAGCATTTCTTCTTCTTCTGTTGAATCTATTTAACTGTATATGGTGTGTGTATGTGGATATTATCTCCTTTCTTAGTTCTTCTAGGACGTGGGGCCAAACAAATAAATAACCAAAATATAAAAATTGAATTAAGTTAGAAGGTGCTATTGAAATTGTCAAATAATAATATCGATTTGTTTCTAAGGACAAACAACTAACGCCTACTCTAAAACTTCTTTTTACACACTATCAGTATATGCTCCTCACTTGGGCCCTCATCACATCAACAAACAAACAAACAATCGAGTTAGGAAATGGCGATATATCGATGGCAATGGCAATGGCAATGGGCATTGGTTCAAAGACGATGAGCTCAAATTTTCTTCAACAAACGAAAACAAAAACCCATCCCATACAGAGCAACAACGACGGGCTAAATGCAAAGAAGAGTACGAAGAGACTGTGGCGGGCAAAAAGTATTGGGTTGGGTTTTGGTCGTCAGAGGTGACAGAAAATATTAGCCCTGAATATAACTTTAAAGGGCTTGAAACTATTGACCTTAAACTTGGGCACCCCCACAGGCTGTAGGGTTAAAACGTTCAAATAAAGGAATTTTATCAACAATAATCTGAAAATATAGTATTGCTATGTCTTTCCACTGATTTTATAGAAAAGAGCAGGTGCACACTAACTTAGCAAGCGAACATTGTCTGACAGGAGCTGAATTCATCGAGCACTCACCCACTCATCACATTGAGTAATCAGATTTTTGACTCCATTAAAACAACTAAGTTTTCAGATATGCTTAGGCGATCTATAAACACTCATTGGTCCGGTTCTTTAAGGTCATATATCTTACCTTCCCTTAAAACCTATCAGAAGGGAGCCCACTACCCGGGTTATATTCGTCCAAAGGGCTACAAACAGCATGGTTCGATAGAGCGAAACACTACACTGAAATGCTAAACAATTTCACAAGGAGCCAAGGCAACACAAATGACAATAATTATTTGAGTCTAATCCAACAATTCAGTAATACTGTTACTAAGAGGGATGTCGTCAATTATGCCTCATTGTTATATAATTTGAATTTCGCATTTTCGTCACTGAAAGGATGTGATAGAGAATTGCCCAAGATATTACGTGGTTCCGAATCACTACTTCAAATCCCGGACTTTTCCCAGGATATGGATGTTGCTCATAGTAAAAATAGTAATAATATCCTATCTCAAACCAATAATGACACGTTTTGTAAAATCTTAGAATCATCATTTGGTTCCATTGAAGAATTCAAGACTTTGTTTATGAATTCTTGTTCAGCAATTTCAGGTGATGGGTTTACATGGTTAATTGCTAAAAGAAACTCGTCAAATATGATGATGGAATCATTAACAAATTCGAAAAACAATCTTGATAAATTGTTTGTGTTGAATACTTACAATGCTGGATCTCCATACATTAATGATCGTTTGGAAATGATGAAAATGTTAGCAAACAAAGCTAACAAGATGCAAGAAGGGAAGATGGAGATGGAAACCGATGATGTCAATTCGGAAAAAGTCCCCATATTTGAAGGGATGATGTCTGTGGAAGAAGCAAGAGAAACCCATTCTGTTGATGTCAAGGCTCAATACGTTCCATTGTTGGCAATAGATGGTTCGCCGAAGTCATGGCTAATGGATTATGGTGTGTTTGGTAAGGAACAATACCTTAACCATGTCTGGGATTCTATTGACTGGTATGTGGTCGCAAATAGACTTCCGAAGAGTGTTGAATAGTCGGGGAGAACGTACTTATTTGAGAAAAAAGAAAGAGTAAAACGATTTCAAAGAAGTCTATATTGGTAATCTATATATAAAGAAGAACTTCTTCATATCTTATCATGTAAATATGTAAATATATATAAGGAACAAAAAAAAGAATGTATGTCCGTGCGTTTGCGTCTTGTATCAAAAATTAATATTTCTTTGATCCTATGAATTCCTATAGTGGATCACCTATTTTCTACCCACTTTTAAACTTTTCACTCTACTCAATAGTTTTGAACCTGTTGATTTCTTTTTAGCGCTTGGATCAAAACGAACACCAAGATATACGTCTTCGTTATCATCTTGGTTCCCTATCACGCTGCCCATATCAGCATTGTCACTTTGAGTTCTTGTTATTCTTGGTACATTACCGGTTGTTCTCATATTTCTAGTAGCAGCGCCACCACCACCATTGAACCTGCTCGTATTATTATTACTATTACTATAATTCAGATCACTGTTATACCTGCTTGAACTATGAGTATTAGTTGTCATATTTCTACGCAAATTACCATTACTTGTTTTATTATTATTATTACTATCGCGCATCCTATAAGAAATAGATTTATTTCTTTGTAATCCGGCATTATCCGAGTATCCGCCATCTACGGGAGCACCATCTAAGAACGTAGTGGAGCCTAAAGCACCCGTAATAGGTCCATGAACCAAAGTTGCTTTATTCTTGGCATCCATTTGTTTAAAATCTCCAATATTGGTTCTAATAGCGTCCTTTGTGGAGTTCCCACCTTTTAACTTATACAAATCATTATCATCATCCACATCGTCTCTTCCAAACACTTCATCCATAGCAGATTGTTTAGAAGACGCACCACCAATGGTACTATTAGGTCCATCAACGGGGAAAGCCATTACAGGAGCTGCTTTGTTGTTTTTGTTTCTATGTGGAGTACATGCATCGAATGGTCCGTCATGATGGAATGATCCACCGAATAAGGCAGTGACGTCCATTTTATCGATGGTGTCTACATTTTTGGGCATTTTACTTTTACGTTTTTCTTTCTTTGATTGTGAGGTTGATTTCTTACGATCTGTAGTGCCACGTTCATGTTCACGGTCGCGATGATGATGACTGTGTGAGCGATGTGAACGGTGGGAGCGGTCAGAGCTGGATTTTTCTTGTGGGTAAATGTTATCTTTTGCTTTCTGACGTCCTGCTGCTTCCTCGTAGGAAGGTGGTGGGGGTATTGTGGGGTTGGAAGAGGGTATTGTTCTTTCTTCAGTTAGATATCTTTGTCTTAATCTTTCTTTTTCTTCAGTTGAAGTGGAAAAGTTATTTTTAGAAACAGATTGTGATGGTGGTGGGGGTGGTGGTGGAGCTTGTTGTTGACGTTGTGTGTTTCTGCCAATAGGTGGACTATCTGGGATTGATTCTAAATCATCTAAGAATGGGTTAGTTGAAGGTTGTTTTAAAACTCGAGGAGACAGGTGCCCACTTCTCGATGGTGAAGTTTGACCTCTTCCAATACCGTTGAAATCGTCATCAATATTATATGATCCAGAGAAACTTGAATGTGTGGAGTTACCAAGTTGAGAAGCTGCCCAGTCTTGAAATTGTTGATCGGCCTTGTATTGGTTCAAGCTCGGATCAGCAGCGGCTGTTCTAAATGGATTTGTAGTAGAGAATGGTCTGCTACCTCCACCAGTATTTGATCTACCTTGCATATTTGAATTCGAGATGTTCTTGTAGATATATTGTTGAATCAGTAGATATAGATACCCTCTGATCTTACAGTGTTTAGTTGTACTATTAGTAAGTATGAATTAAAAAATCTGTATTCGAAATGGAAATTACACCTGGAGATTACACCTGGAGAAATAGGAAGCTAGTACTAAGTATAGTAGATGTGATTGTTGTATATATCTTCTCCAACCTAGAAAAAAAGAATGTTACTGTGTGAGTCTAGTTTGTAATTAACACTGGAGAGTGGTAAACAGGTATGTACGTAGATCAAAAAAATAGTGGAAGTAAAGGACACAAGAGTATGATTGAGTGATCAGACAGGTTATCTATCTGTCTATCTATCAACAACGGCAGCGGAGCCTCTCTAGAATGAATGATGTGCGTCTTTTTTCTTGTCATATTTCTCGCTGGGAATTTTTGCCATTTTAACAATTTCCCAAGTGGCTCTTCTCTGGAATTCTTAACAAGGAAAAGAAAAGGAAAATTTGTTTCCCTCGAGGCGTGTTCCCTACCCGTTGTATGTGTGGAGGGTAGATAATCGTTGACGACTCTAAAAAACGTGGAGCCCCTCTCTTTCACGCGTTTACGCGTTTACGCGTAAACGCGTGTTATTTGTCTTACTCAGTGGAGAGCGCAAATGTATGTACGTAATGCTATTAAATTAATAGGAACCCTGTAAAAAAAGGACCCACAGTTCAGACTCCAGCGGAGGAATAACTTTACCTAACGAATGAATTAGAGGTAGGAAGCATTTTGCAAGCTGGATGCATCGTTTATTAATACTAACACTACCGTATTATATGAGTATATTTATATACATGTCCGTATATCTGTATGTGTGTATGTGTTTAGACTAGTCGCGGAGTTACAGGAACAAATTTAAGAAAAATCCAGATACCAGTACCACGAGCATAGTTAATGTACAACGTTGAAGACCAGACGGGCTTCCCATTGCGCTCATAGTATATTGTGCATCTGTAGAATTATCCATTGCTGTAACGACAAAACTATCAAAATGTGTCGTTGAACTTCTTGTAGTCGCACTGGACGTTGATGTTACATAAAATGATCTTCCTGGTCCAACAACGATCCCATTAGAATATACAGATGCAGTATATGGTCCTGGAATGGCAACTCGTTTTGAAGACACTGTTGATGCAAATAACCTCGTATAAACTTTTGACATATTCAAAGATGTCGCATATGGTATATAACCAGATGAAATCGCCAACACCCCACTTGAAGAGGACGACCTTCTGGTGGCAATAGTAGTAATACTTGCATTTATGGTGTTGTTATTTGAATTTGCCCTTTTCACTAATCCAGATGCAAAGGTGAAGTCTTCTTCTTCATCGAGTACATTTTCCTTAGCCTGTAACTCTTCTTCTTGCGTGGCTTGTGCAATCGCAATATTATTACCGTCTAAATCAACAGCCATATAAACATGTTTAAGGAATGGTCTACCCAATATATTATACCCAGTCATTTGATTAGAGAAAATTTTCAAATAACATGCTTCATCTCCTGTTGAAAAATGCATCGAGGTGTTGGTGGAAGAATCATAAGTGGTACCTAAAAGATCAGTTAAAGGTACTCGAATGGAGACATCTTGGAAGGTAAAATCAAGTGTAGCATGTTGGTTGGCTATATTACATGGTACTAACCATCTCTCTAAGGATTCCACATACATAGCTCCAATTTGAATGGCTACTTGAATAATCATATTCAATGGTAAATATGTACTTGTATAAGTAGAATCCAAAAACACTGGTTCTAAGAAATCCTTAGAAGTAACATTTGCCATTTCACCGCTCTTAGAAACAACATAAATCGGGCCCATAGGTATAATTGGATAACCAATCGTTTCCGTGGCACTATCTGATTCCAATGCTGGTAACATTTCAAATTGTAAGAAGGACCCCGTAAATAGCGTAGGGTCAACAGCACCTAGTATTAATTTCCCAAAGGAAGATGTGACAGAATTTTGAACACGAGTTCCGTTGTAAGTTTGATTCATTGCTAACCATAAAGAATATGAATGACTATCTATCAAATTAGTTTGATACAATCTATCCAAAAAGTCATAAGAGTTATCGAAATTGGAACTATCAATATCTGTACCTGTTCCTGTAATTTTACCTGATAAACCTAATGAACCCATTGCATATGGAACTGTATCATCTGCGTTTATAAATGAGACATTCGAAACTCCAAGATAATTAGTTCCCAAGTTTATTAGTCCTTTATTATTTTTGGTGTTGTAAGTGGAGTGAGCATATGCTGTATTAACGTCCACATTAGTGAAATTCATCATATCGATAACATGTGTCCCATTAATTTCCGATTGGTCAATGAACGCCATATGATATGTTCTATTAGGGTTGATACAAATAGCTGATGTGGATTCTTTCACGTAATAAAGAGAACCACTCAAACATCCGCTATTCAGACGATTACATTGTAAATCTTGACTTCCTGAGAGTAACCAAGTGTATGGTTGGGATGTATCAATCATTAATTCTTGCTGTTGTTCTGGTGTACCCATAGTAATATTGATGTAGTATATTCCAGATCCTGTAGTCCCAATGTTAATTGTTGGGAAAGGTTTTTCGATGCTAGAAGTTGCTGTTGTGGCACATAGTGTCCTTCGAAATATTAATGATGATATTAATATTAGATATGATATTAGGTACATTTTTTCCTTCTTCTTGTTTTATGTGTGCTATTGTCGACTAAAATGTAATTTATTTTTTATATTGGAATATGAACTAATCTATTGTATGCTGCAGCTCCCGAAAAAATAGATATATGATCAGGTTTCTCTTGACAAGTTTTTAGAGAATGATAGGATTTAAAATTGGTTTTTTCTTATCCTTCTCAGCTAGCAATTTGTTTTGACAGTTTTATTTCGCGATAACAAAAGTGTCTCGATAGAATAAATGAGATTAGGTCTTGGTTCTCTAACAAAGTAACGTTTGCTTCCTCTTATAGTCGATGTATATGCTCAGAGCACGAGGAACATGTCTCTGCTGTTTGCCAAGCCTTTGTGACAATCTCGAGTTTACAATCATCGTATAAAATATGAATGATATTAATAGGCTATTATGAAGTTACGTAATTTTTCCATTTTTAGTTTTTCGAGGCATCTTGAGGAAAACAAGCTAATTGACCCGCACGTACCTGGAGGGTAGAATATTCGTGAAGTTGACTCAAGTTAACCGTCGAATTGTATTAAACCTGTGAAGCAAGTAAAATAATCTTTCGGAAGCAGCTATTCTTCCAAACAACTAACAGAGTATCTACAACATATTTTTTTTAGATACTTTGGGCAAAGAAAATTTCACTTTTAGTTAGGAAATCATTTTAACAAGTAGCACGTATTATATACAGTAATTTCATTCTCTACCTTCCAATGATGTTCTTCTCGAAATAGTTTTGCACAAAAAAAAGCTATATGCTAGAGTTCTTTTCGGATGTTACTAGCCACTTCGTTAATATTTGGTACCATTATATAAGTGAATAACGTAAAACTAGTTAGCTGCAAGATCTAAAGGATATTCATTTACTTCACAGAACTGAAGACAGCCGCCCAAGTCGCTCATTATCGGGGATTTTCCTGATTAGGAAACAGGGCACGTGACCTGCCTATTTTCCGATACTAGAGACCATATTTCCATGTTTTCTACATTTTCGGGTTTTCTTGAAATTTCACGTCTTCTTCGGTAAAGATACCAGTTGGCGATGAATACTGAGGTGAAATTTCACTTATTTGAACTGAAGTAAACAATAACAGGAGCGGTCAAAAACTCACATCTACAAGACTTTAAAGCTGTTTCAGAGACATATAGACACATTCCTAAGTTACTGTTCTTCTTCTTAATATCAATATCTCAATCGATTCTAAGAACGGACACTGTTTGCGTGTCTTTAAAATCCTTATACTGTACAATAAAAACTAAGAGGTAATCAACCATCATGTCGCTCTCTGAGCAGCTGGAACAATTCTCAAAAAGATTCAGTGATGAATCAACCTCACTACAAGAAAAACATTCCATCATATCCGGAATATGTGATGTTTTAGAATTGATCGTCTTACCAGATGATTACGCCCTCTTCATAGAGAAATTGGTCCCGGTATTGTTGAATCAATTGAAAACGATTAAAATTTCATTCGATGAAACTTCCAATGAAAATAAGTTGAGAAATTCAATTCTTAACGTTCTTAACAGATATTTGGTAAATCAACCTTCAGAATCACAACTCTTCTATATCGTAGATACATTGACGGAAACTTTACCTAAGGAAAATGATGAAAATGGTGTATTATGTATGAGAATATTAACTGCACTTTTCAAAGCATTTAAAAACTTACTAGTAGACAAAGTGGAACAATTCGTTAAAATCATCATTCAAATTTATGAAAATTCACCAGAATTGATTAGACGTGAATTCGATACAAACATTTCCAACGAATCATCAAGATCTCCATCCATAGAAGATGATAAATACGAACAACTCTTGGATCCAATTGAAAATGACAACCAAGGCCAAGACCAAGACAATGATACCATTATTAAAAACTCAAATGGAAAGACCACCACCACAACAGTAACTAACGACCAACAACCAGTGGAAACATCTTTAAACAAGAAATTAAGACCAACATTATTCTCTTTAAAAATTTTGGCAGAATGCCCCATTACAATGGTAACTTTATATTCTTCTTACAAGCAATTAACAGGAACATCACTCCTGTGCTTTACTCCTCTCGTAATGGACCTTTTGAAAATTGAAATTCCCCAACAAAAAACAGCTCGTGAACAAGCAGAATCACAAGGAAACCGATACACATCTGTCTCTCCCGAGATCAAAAGCAGAGAAATATACTGCGAATTCATTCGAGCACAAATCAAAGCAACCTCCTTTTTAGCGTACGTATTCATCAGAGGTTACGCACCTGATTTCTTACAAAATCATGCAGAATTCGTTCCAGATTTAATCATTAGATTATTACAAGATTGTCCTTCTGAATTGGCTTCTGCAAGGAAGGAATTATTGCATGCAACGAGACATATCCTCTCCACAAATTATAAGACTCTCTTCTTACCTAAATTGGATTATTTGTTCGATGAAGATGTGTTGATTGGGAATGGGTTTACAACTCATGAAATCTTGAGACCATTGGCTTATAGTACTGTGGCTGATTTCATTCATAATATAAGAAGTGAACTAACTTTGGATGACGTGGAGAAGACAATTAAGTTATATACGGGGTATTTATTAGATGAATCGTTGGCTTTAACTGTGCAGATTATGAGTGCAAAATTATTATTGAATTTGGTGGAGAGGATTTTGAAATTGGGGAAGGAAAATCCTCAAGAAGCCCCAAGAGCTAAGAAATTGTTAATGGTTATTATTAATTCTTATCTACATCGTTTCAAAATACTTAATAGAGATTATCATTCTATACATAGACTGCATAAAAAATGTGAAAAGAAAAAGATGTTAAAATTGAAAAATATGAAAAATGAAGTCGGGGCTGAGAAAATTGATCCAGATACATATATGAAAGAAGTGTTTCATATTGATCTTGAGAGTTTTGATCCATCTTTTGGAAATAGCAAACAGGTTAAAAAAGAAAATACAGATGCGGAAAAAAATGACGATGTAAATATGGACTGTAACGAGGACATTCCAACTTCTTTCTTTGAGATAAAAGAACATGCTCCAATTTTGTTGGCTCCTGCCTCTACAGGGGATCCCGTCAAAGATTCATTTTATTTATATAGGACGTTAATGTCCTTTTTGAAAACTATAATCCATGATCTAAAAGTTTTCAATCCACCATCCAATGAATATACAACTATTAATCCAAAAATATGGTTATCTGTTTCAAGAGTTTTCTCATACGAGGAAGTCGTCATGTTCAGAGATTTAGTCCATGAATGTATAATTGGTTTGAAATTTTTCGCAGACGAAAGTGAACAAGCAAAAGTAACATCAAAGAAACATTTCGATATTGCATCACCTAGTCTTCCTGTACCAACAACAAAGGATGGTCGTGAACTAATGGATTATTTAGCATTTATGTTAATGCAACTCGATAGTTCTACTTTCAATGAGATCCTTGAAGCAGAAATTGGATTCATTTATGATAGAATGTTAGAGGATCCAAGTATTTTGCATTTGGCGCAATCATTTTTAACTAACGAAATGACATCGCCAAATTTCTGTTCTATTGTACTAAGATTCTTGAGAAAAAAATTAGAAACTTTAGGAAATGCCAGCGTTAACGAATCCAATGTTCTTATCCGTCTGTTTAAATTGTCAGTCATGTCTGTAAACATATTTCCTAACACTAACGAGCTTGTATTATTACCTCATTTGAACCCATTGATTTTAGATTCATTGAAGTTCTCAACTACTACGGAAGAACCATTAGTCTATTTCTACTTAATCAGAACCTTATTCAGAAGTATCGGTGGTGGTAGATTTGAAAATCTGTACAGAACCATTAAACCAATATTACAAGTCTTACTTCAGTCATTGAATGAGCTTATTATCACAGCCCGTCTTCCACATGAACGTGAACTTTACGTCGAGTTATGTATAACTGTTCCTGTACGTCTCAGTGTTTTGGCTCCATATTTACCATATCTTATGAAACCAATTGTGTATGCTTTGAAAGGTTATCCAGAATTGGTGTCACAAGGGTTAAGAACGTTAGAGCTATGTATAGACAATCTCACGTCAGAATATTTTGATCCAATAATAGAACCTGTCATTGATGAAATTACGAAATCCTTGTTCAAACTATTACAGCCTCAGCCATTCAACCATACCATTAGTCATACGACTGTCAAAATTTTAGGTAAATTGGGAGGAAGAAACCGTAGATTCCTTCAACCACCATCAGATTTGAAGTCAGAAACTGAATTGGATATCGAAATCGACGCACTCTTCAAAGTGAATGGATTCGCAGAAGATGTGCCCTTATCTATTACTCCGGGTATAACATCAGCTTTAGAAATAATGGAGGATTACAGAATTGGTATCCATTATAAGAAAAGTGCGTTCAAATATCTAAGTTCTATCCTATTGTTAATCTTGAAATCATCAGTACAGTTTCCAGATGATTTCGACAAAATTATTACTCAAGCTTCAAATATTCCATTGAAAGAAAAAGTCGATATTGTTTCCAATTTTGAGCAATTACCAACATTCAACAGAGACCTATTTACTAAACAAGAAAAATTATTAACACGTCTGATAGAGATAGTATTCTTTGCAACATCGATAGATGAGTTGAAGGATGACGCTAAAACGTTAATGTCACATATTGTTGACCATTTCTGTTTACTACAAACTTCAAATACTGTTGTAAATAAATTGAACTATACGAATATGTTCAACATAGACGTGAAACAACCAGAGGTATCAATAAATAGCAATGTTCTAGTCGACGCTTTGTCAAACTCATTATCATGCTATATTAAAGATGTCCAACAATCAGCAATCGATGCAGTTAAGCAAATATACGAAAGGAGTGCATTGATTTATAACGAGGAGCTATTATTTACTCATTCATTATTATTTGATTTGATGAATCAATTCATGCATTTCTGCTACAAGGAATCATTTTATGACAAGAACACTGGTATACTAGGTATCAGAACATTACTACAAGACATAAAACCGCCTCTTGAACTTCTCAAGCGTTTACAACCCGAATTAGTAGCATGCTTTTTATTTGTTCTGAAAGATACCATGACTGAAGCACCAGTCACCATAACGAATGATGCCCAAGAATCCTTGATTGACTTATTGAAAACAACCTGTGCCGATGTAACCCAAGAAAAACTAACTTCCAAATATCTACAGAATTCTTTAACCGATATTGTCTGTGAATTAAGTAATCCAAATGCAAGGGTTAGAGAAGCATGTCAGCTTTGTTTAAAGACCCTTCATGAGCTAACCAATATTCCAATTGTTGATTTAATGGAGCACTCTAAAAATTTCTTACTATCACCAATTTTTGCTAAACCTCTAAGAGCTCTATCATTCACTATGCAAATAGGTAATATTGATGCTGTTGCATACTGTATGGGTTTACCTAATTCATTTCTTGTTTTCAATGAAGAATTATTCAGACTACTACAGGAAGTCATTGTTCTTGCTGATGCCGAAGATGAGTCGTTATCATCTCTACAAAGAGTCACTGAATATAAAACATCTGAGCAGTTAATACAATTAAGAGTATCATGCATAAAGTTATTGGCTCTCTCCTTAAAGAACAAAGTCTTCGCCTCAGCACAGCAAGGAAATTTGAGAATAAGAGTGCTAGCTGTATTTTTCAAGACTATGCTGAATAACTCGCCAAAAATTATCGACTCAACATACGAAGCTTTGAAAACTGCTCTCGAGGAAAATCCAAAATTACCCAAAGAATTGCTACAAAACGGGTTAAAACCTATGCTAATGAATCTCTCCGACCATCAGAAATTGTCTGTTCCAGGACTAAAGGCACTTTCAAGGCTTTTGGAGTTACTGATTGCTTATTTCAAAGTTGAAATTGGGAAAAAGCTCTTAGATCATCTTTCAGCATGGTGTCGTCTTGAAGTTTTAGATACAATGTTTGGTCAAGATATTATGGATCAAACTCCAATTAAAATCATTACAAGTATCGTTAATGTATTTTATCTTCTACCACCTAAGGCAGATATATTTTTAAACGATTTATTCCTGAAAGTTATGGTATTGGAAAGAAAACTAAGAATTCAACTAGATTCTCCTTTCCGTCTTCCATTGGCCAAATATATGAATAGATTCCATACTTCCGTGATGGATTATTTGAAGGACCGCCTCGGTTTAAGACAAGTGATTTTGTTTATGTGCGATATCATCCAATTACCAGAAGCAAAAGATCTTAGCGATGATTTTGAGAAAAATATGGGTAATTTTTTCGAATACTACATGTCTAATATCCCTTCAAATCAGGTCAGGGTAGTCAGTTTCTTTGCAAACACAACAGATCTGTTTGATACTTTGATTAAAGTCCGAGGTATGGACTGGTTGAGAAGTCAAAGAGAAATGGTGTTCAAACTGAAAGACATGCTTACTTTAACGATGAAAACTATACGGGAGAATAAATTCTATATAGACGATTTATTATTGGGTCAAACTATCGAGAAGTTCCAAGCCTTTTATTTGAAATTTGTTGAATTTTATCCATCTGAGAAACAACTATTTTTCGACTTCCTTACCTTCCTGTTACACAATAAGATCAAATTGTCTGATGGAGTTTTCAATTTCATCTTTAAAAACATAATATCCTCTCCGGACGTAGATGAACAAAACAAATACCTCCATGCTGCTCTTTCCGTTGCGCTTTCCCAAGATTTGCAAGTGAATATCTTTTTCGCGAGAAATATTATCAACGCGACGTTAATATATGAAGGTGTTAAGACAAATAGTTTGCTGAAATTCTGCAAGAATGATATTAAACCAGATTGGTTAGATTTAATATATAATCGTATCTGGACATCGAAAAATGGTATGTTATTAGATTGTGTAGATGGAGAGTATGATATTTACAGATTCGAATTGTTACAATTATCAGATATTCTAATTAAGTGGATGCCTTCAGTGCTTTCTGAAATGAAAAAAGATATCATTAAGTTTAATTGGCACTTTATCAAGCTTGAAGATACCCTCGTGAAGCAGACAGCGTATCTAGTGACATCAAATTTCATATTACAGTATGATTTCCCACTTAAGGTTATTACTCAAATATTTGTTGCGCTCCTACGTTGCCCGCCTACAGAGGCACGCTTTATTGTCAGACAATCATTAGATATAATGGCACCGGTTATCAGCAGGAAAATGTCGAAGGAAGGTACTCCTAATGAATGGGTCAATTGGGTCAAGAGAGTAATGTTTGAAAACAGCGCTGGACAAAACAACACATTATATCAATTCCTTGTAAATCATCCAGATTTATTTTATTCATCTAGAGATTTATTCGTATCTAATATCATCCATCACATGAATAAAATCACATTTTTACCGAACTCTAGTTTAGACAATCATATTCTTGCTCTCGACCTCGCAAATTTGATTTTGCATTGGGAGAAGAAAACATTAGAACTCAATGGTACCAAAGCCAAAGATGCTGATGGAGATATACCAATGACAGATACAGACAAAGCTACTTCTATCAACGACCAACCAGAAAGCTCAGATGAACTGAATCTGGACTATGCCATACCAATGAATTTGAGAGAGTCATGTATTTCATTTTTAATCCGTTATATTTGTGCAAGTGATCATCGTGCCAGCGAAAATGAGTTAGGTATTAAAGCTCTAGCTATTTTATCCTCATTACTTTCAGCACAATACTGGTCCAATGTAAATGTAAAACTAACTTATTTTGAGAAATTTCTGGCAAATTTAGAGTTAGGCTCCGAAAATATTGTATATTATTGTATCAATACTTTAGATGTGCTTTATATATTCTTCCAAAATAAAAAGGGAGATTGGATCATTGAGAACCTCGCAACTATTCAAGCCTTACTAGCGAATTCTATTCAAGCCAATCATCACGATATGCAAGAAGCCTTACAAAAAGTTTTGAATTTGGTATTGAAGGCCATTAAAAGTAAAGGCCCTCTAGTTTCTCTGAACGAAGCTACCACGCCCTCCAAAGCTTTCGTTGACTATTTAGTTACGACCATCAATCAAGATCTTCAAAATACTGCTTCCGTCGCTGCAGGTGTCACATTAGCTTGGACCTTGTTTGTTAACTTCCCTGATGCTATTGATTCATTATTAAACCCGATAATGAAAACATTCAATAAATTGTGCAAAGATCACCTAACGACTTCACAACCCAAGGATGCCGTGACCATGGAAGAAGCCAAAATAACTACTACCCTTATGGAAAAGCTACATTGCCTTCTTTCGGCAAAGGTAGTGTCTTTAGGCGATGCACGTCGTCCATTTCTATCAACGATAGCGTTATTAATTGATCGTTCCATGAATCAACAGTTTTTATGTCGTATAGTGAGCATGTCTAGGATATGGGTTTTTAATCACGAACTATTTCCCACCGTTAAAGAGAAGGCCGCTATCTTAACTAAGATGTTGGCGTTCGAGGTACGAGGCGAACCGTCTCTCTCAAAATTATTCTATGAAATAGTGCTCGAATTGTTTGAAAGGAAGGCCTATAATAACACTGAGATAATAGTCCGCTTAGAACAACTATTTTTGGTCGGAACACGAACCCAAAACGTTGATATCCGTAGGAGATTCATGAAAATTCTGGATAACAGTTTGGAAACTGATGTCAAAGAAAGGTTATACTATATAATAAGAGATCAAAACTGGGAGTTTATTGCAGATTACCCGTGGTTAAATCAAGCAACACAATTACTTTATGGGTCGTTTGATAAGAAACATAAATTATTTTTGGAAAAACCTCTTCCTATTACGGATCCAAAGAATTTGAAGGAGTTACTTTCAGAAGACGTTCCGTCCTCACATATTGCCGTAAAAGAAGACCTGTCTTCATTCATTAAGAAGCATACAGATTCCATATCTAAACTTTGTGATATTGATAGTTCTGATATATTAGAGCCATTAGTAGAATTGTTTTATCAGAATCCTAAATCAATCCAGAAGACTTGGATCAATTTGTTCCCACAAATCTACAAATGTATTCCAAGGAACGAAAAATATGGTTTCGTTCGATCACTTATTGCCATTCTCTCTAAACCGTATCATACGAAATATTCAAGAGTCAATATAATTAGCATTCTATTGGATTCTATCAGTAAGGTTCCATCGTTGGAATTACCTCCCCATTTAGTCAAATATTTAGCCACCTCTTATGGCTCATGGTATCAATCAATAAAAATCCTTGAAATGTTTCAAAATAATACGATGATCGACAATTCAAAAATCATTGAAGCTAATAATGATGCCTTACTAGAATTATATCGTAATCTACAAGAAGATGATATGTACTATGGTCTATGGAGAAGAAGGGCTAAATACAACGAAACTAATGTTGCCTTATCATATGAACAAGTGGGTTTATGGGATAACGCCCAAAAATTGTATGAAGCAGCCCAAGTTAAGGCAAGAAGCGGCGCCTTACCTTACTCTGAATCGGAATATGCCTTGTGGGAAGATAACTGGATCCTGTGTGCAGAAAAGCTGCAACAATGGGATGTGTTGACAGAGTTAGCTAAACATGAGGGTTTCACAGATTTACTCTTGGAATGTGGTTGGAGAGTTGCTGATTGGCATGCTGATCGTGAAGCTTTAGAACAGTCAGTAAAGAGTGTAATGGATGTTCCAACACCTCGTAGACAAATGTTTGAAACCTTTTTATCTTTGCAACAATTTGCAGATACTGGAAAGGGAGACCAAGATGTCAGAAGATTATGTGATGAAGGAATCCAATTAAGTTTACATAAGTGGGCGTCTTTACCAGAAAGATATACATCAGCTCATAAGTGGTTGCTACATGGGTTTCAACAATATCTTGAATTCCTTGAAGCGATTCAGATATATAATAATTTACACACTACTACGGTACAGAATATTGACGCAAAAGCTCAGGAAGTTAAACGTGTTTTCCAAGCATGGAGAGATCGTCTTCCAAATATTTGGGACGATATTGATATTTGGAATGATTTAGTAACCTGGAGACAACATACTTTCCAAATCATTAATGCTGCATATTTGCCTTTGATTCCAGCTTTACAACAAACGAATAGTAACAATACCATTAACACACATGTGTATAGAGGTTATCATGAATTAGCTTGGATCATTAATAGGTTCGCTCATGTTGCACGTAAGCATAATATGGCAGAGGTTTGTATCAATCAATTAACTCGAATTTACACTTTACCTAATATTGAAATACAAGAAGCTTTCTTAAAACTTCGCGAACAAGCTAAATGCCATTACCAAAATGCCAATGAGTTAACCACAGGTTTAGATGTTATTAGCAATACCAATCTAGTTTATTTCGGGACAGGACAAAAGGCAGAGTTTTTCACTCTGAAAGGTATGTTCTTATCTAAATTGAAAGCGAACGAGGAAGCTAATCAAGCATTTGCAACTGCAGTCCAAATTGATTTAAATCTTGCAAAGGCATGGGCACAGTGGGGGTATTTCAATGATCGACGTTTATCAGAGGAACCTAATAATATTGGATTTGCTAGTAACGCCATTAGTTGTTATTTACAGGCAGCCGGTTTATACAAGAGTTCCAAAACAAGAAACCTTTTATGCAGAATTTTGTGGTTGATAAGTATGGATGATGCATCTGGGTCCTTATCTAAGGCTTTTGACTCCTTCCGTGGTGAAGTGCCGGTATGGTATTGGATCACATTCATCCCACAATTATTGACCTCGTTATCACATAAAGAAGCTAACATGGTTCGCCAAATTTTGATTAGAATTGCCAAAAGCTATCCACAAGCTCTCCATTTCCAATTGCGTACAACTAGAGAAGATTTTGCGGTCATCCAAAGGAGGACAATGGCTGTTCTTGCCGATAAGGGCGAAGCTGTAAGTCAGAGTGGTCCAGGGACACGTCAACCATGGGAATATTTACAAGAATTGAGTAGTATATTAAAAACTGCGTATCCTTTACTTGCCTTATCATTAGAATCATTAGTTGCTCAAATAAATGAACGTTTTAAGAATAATACCGACGAAGATTTATTTAGGTTAATCAATGTCTTATTGATTGACGGGACGTTTAATTACAACCGTCTTCCATTCCCAAGAAATAATCCACCATTACCTTCTAGTACTGCGAATAATCTTGCCAGATTATCGGAAACTCTATTGGCTCCTCACATAAGACCAAAATTCAATGCTGATTTTATTGATGAGAAGCCAGATTTTGAAACATATATTAAGAGGCTTCGTTATTGGCGTAGAAGATTAGAAAATAAACTTGATAGAGCACCACACGTGGAATCTTTGGAAAAGATATGCCCACATTTGAGTAATTTCCATCACCAAAAGTTTGAAGATATCGAAATACCTGGACAATATCTATTGAATAAAGATAGTAATTTACATTTCATTAAGATTGCAAGATTCCTTCCATCAGTGGATTTTGTTCGTACTACACATTCCTCTTATAGAAGATTAAATATTCGTGGACATGATGGTACCATTTATTCATTTGCTGTTCAATCACCAGCTGCTCGTCACTCGAGGAGGGAAGAAAGAATGTTCCAATTCTATAGACTATTAAACAAATTATTAGTGAAGAATGTAGAAACTAGAAGAAGGAACGTTCAATTTACTGTACCAATTGCCATTCCATTATCACCTCAAGTTCGTATAATGAATGATAGTTCTTCATTTACGACGTTACACCAAATATATGATAAATACTGTGCTCAAGTTGGTTTTGATCCTGATACTTTAGAAGGTTTCATATCTGATCAATTGAGGATTGCTCATGATAAATCGTTACCAAATCCAGATCTAACTTTAGTTAACATTGAGATTTTAAGTTCCATTCAATCCATGTTCTTACCAAACACTGTATTAAGAGATCATTTTGCAACTAAATTTACAGAATTTGAAGAATTTTGGTTATTCCGTAAACAATTTACATCCAACTATAGTACATTTACTTTCTTATCGCATATGATGACAATAAATAATAGAACTCCAAGTAAGATACATATTGATGAAAAATCCGGAGATGTTTTCACGTTAGAAATGTTACCATCAAGATATCCATTTGAAAGAATCAAACCATTTTTAAAGAATTATGATGTTAATTTACCACCAGATGCTCCAATTTTCCATAATCAAGAACCAATTCCGTTCAGATTGACGCCTAACATTCAAAAATTGATTGGTGATACTGGATTAGAAGGTATTTTCTCTGTTATATTATTTGTCATTTCTAATGCATTAATTGAACATGAAAATGAATTGAACACTTATTTGACGTTATTTATTCGTGATGAAATTATATCATGGTATAGTAATTTACATCGTCCTATTGTGGAAAATCCTCAATTACGTGAAATGGTTAAATCTAATGTTGATTTGATTGTAAGGAAAGTATCTCAATTAAGTCATTTAAGTTCTACGACTTCTACTGTCACTACCCAGTATATTTTGGATATGCTTAGTGCAGCTGTTAATCCAAGAAATTTAACCAAGACTGATGTTAGTTATATGGCTTGGTTCTGAGGAGCTTTTTAGTATCCTATTTTTATTTAGAAAAAGGAAGAAGCAAGCAACCGTATAGGATTTGCGACTCTTAATGTAATATTTTATGCGTATGTATAGAGACTACATGTCAAGATATGTTATTATTATTATTATTATTATTATTATTATTATTATTATTATTATTATTATTATTATTAAAGTGTTTTATGTAATTTGCTTCTTATTGATAGTTCAGGGTTATCTATTAATACGTTCAGGTATATTATATATAGGTATAGTTTTTATTTGTCGGTTATGTAACAAGTAGATAGGATAATAATGCGATAAGGTGAATACCTAACGAGTTTGAAGATTGGTAATGTTCTTTGAAGCAGCTTTGGTTGCAAAGTTCTCATTAGAAGTTCTTGAAAGCATTGTCAAGCTCGGGGTGTCGCATATGCGGGTAATATACTTTGTTAGGATCCTCGTTATACTTGATCAGGGTATAAGTAGTATTTCAAGCTTATACTACCCCATCCTTAAGTCTGTTAACTTAGGTATGGTTTAGAGCAACTAAATCAATCTTACATAAAGTCTAGTGTTTATATTATGAATAAAGAATATATGTACGTAAAATATCGGGGTTACTATTTATGAGATGGGATGCTGCGCAGAGTATATATACAATTTTTTGTGCGAGCATTTTTGTAGCTTTTCTACCAATTAATCTTTTAATGTGGCTATCAATCCTAATAATTCATCGATTTGTGAATTATCAGTTTTTTTGTGTTGTACATTTTGGAGATAACTATCAGGAAAGGATGCTGTTTCCTCAATATCTTCTAGTGCGTTAATATTTGAATCTAAAAGTAAAGCTTGGTCAGTCTCCGATATTGACGATGATTGTGACAAGCTCTGTTCGTTTTGTTGTAATTTTTCTAATAATGATTTATCAAATCCAAGCGGGAAATCCCATCCATTTTCCTTTATTATTTTAATTAAAGAGAAATGATTAATTGGGAACCCAACTCGTAAAATTTTATCATACCATTGTTTTGCTAATGGTTTATTATCTATTTTTAAATATCTGAAAACCATTGCTACACAAGTTTTAAACGATAAGGGGACGTTATTATCCTCCATAATTTGGAACAATTTAAATAGATCATGTTCTGTTAGGATTTGATCACTATTATAAATCACTGTTGAAAAGGGACAGAATGAATTATTGTTCTTCATTTTAATCTTTTTCAGGAAATGTGAATTTGAAGTGAAATCCAATAATACATTATATGCCAATTTTGTATCATACAATTTCGACTTAATTGCCGTTAGAATGATGTTTAAGATTGATGTATTATGTTTCCATAGTAGTAATTTATTTTTGGAACTCGATGCAACATTAGGTATGATTGAATGTTGAAGGTATGATTTATAATTGGAATAGATATTCAATAAGAATGCTTTATAATTTTCTTTTCCATATATGGTTTCACCCATAAGTTCGAATTTAGTTTCGATTAATACGGAATATATTTGGGATATAAATGGTGAAATTATATTAGGAGTTATCTTTTTCAATTTCATATCATCAGAGAGTAGGCTTGTATTCATTATATTTTGGAGTTCTGATTGTAATTTAGAATTTGATAATTTTATTGGTTGGTCATGAAAGATCCATCCCCATAAATTCAAATTATTCAAAAGGATAGCTAGTTTTTCAGATTCATGGAGTGGGTATATTGATAATAAATATTGTGTAGATAATTTTGGATCCTTTAATGATTTTAATGAAGATATCAATTCGAAAAGTATTAAATTTTTAAAACGATAACTTTTATTAATTTGGAACGCATTTATCTTTTGAAGTTGTACGCATAGTTTGAATACATCATCTTGGTTCCCATTTGATTTCAATAATCTAATGAAATCATGTATTGGTTTATGTAATAAATTTAGAATTGTTGAATCATTACCTTTCAAAGAGTTTGGAACGAAATCTTGCAAATATTTAATTTGGAAGGTAATTATTGATGTAAATAAATGTATGTTACCAATTTTGCTTACTATATGGATTAGCATGTTATTAAATTTGATAAATGCCAATTGTCTCTTTTGTTCTAATTCTTTGAAATTTGGGTGTTTGTCATTGTTGATAGTACGATGTAATCTCAATTTTTCCAATAATGCTTTCAAATACAGATTAATTAATCTAAAATCATTTCTTTGAATATATTTATTAATTAACAAAATCATAAAATTTAAATCATATAATTTAACGAATTTAATGAAATGAATATCTCTAGTTTTGGAATTGACATATTTTGATCTGTTTGAATTGAATTGGAAAAACATTCTAAAGGTAACTAATTGAATATCCAATTCTGAACCTTGTAATAACTTTCTTAATAATAATTGTACATGTAATGATGATGATAAATGTATATCATTATCAATTAAAAATTTATAATGATTGAATATTTCATTTCCTTTCTTGTTTATGTTTTCGAAAAACCATTTATGGATATCATCAGGTAATATGAAACAATGGAAAGGTTCCTTTCTTGAGAATAGTATATATTGTAAATTTATTAACTTGTACAGTTCTTGTCTTTTCTTTTCAGAAGGTAAATCATTTGTAGTTATTATAGTTCTCAATTTCTGGATGAAAATGGAGTATTGTTTTCGATTCAAATGAGTATGAGTTTTCAATATGAATAGATCAGGATCTTTGGAGAATTTGGTCAAATGTGATAAAAATGAAGGCCATCTTTCTTTACCATAATGATTTTGTAAATGTTTAATGACTGCTTTCAATTTAAATGGATTTTGTATAGAATCTATTAAGTTGACTAATCTTGGAGTCAATGAAGTTGTTTGTTTATAGAAATAATCAATTTTTTTCCTTTGTATTATGGAATAAATTTTCTGACCCTTTTTATTATCATCTGTTAATTGACTATCGTTATCTCGTATAGTAGGTACCTGTTGATTATGAATTAGCCTTGTAGAAATGGAAAGGATAGGTTTCCACGTTATTCGAGATTGACATAGCATAGTTGCATATCAAAGAAGAAGAAGTTGTTGTTACAGGATATGAGTAATTACAGCAGCCATGTACGAAGAAGAGAAACGAGGAATGTTTTATAATTATGCAGGAATGTATCATGTATCTAGGGTTTTCTATAGTTTTGAAAATTCCCAAGGGAAGACATCTGCTAATTTAGACAATGTATTGGTACTGCAAGTGCAAGCACATATACTAATCTTTTGACCTTTGTGAAGGTTCTGTTTCTGCACCGTAAATTTTTTTGTATGTGGTTATATAGTTATATAGTATATGGTTATATGTATACATATGTACATGTTACTCTCGAGTTAGTGTTAGTGTTATGGTAGCACCGCCTTCTTGGTTCATAAATCACGAGCTTTAGCAGTTGTTGTTGTAACTGTATTTAACAGCGAGCAACATGGACATGAATGGCAGGCAGTATTTGAGTGTTTGTACCTACCAAGATGAGTCGGTTATATATTACATTATATATTACATTATATATTATATATTATATATTATACTATTTACGTAATTAGAGTTCATACATATGGCGTCAACTGCGGGTTCTAGTTCCAAGGCTCCGGGCACGTGACACAACTTCGCATCTTGAAAAGCAACACAAAAGAAACAACACGAAAATGTGAAAAATAATGAAACGATACTCTACGTATAACAAACATCATTTGCAGTGAGTACGCCAAGAGAACGAGAAACCCAGTCGATCCCTTTGTTCATAACAGAGGCTAACCAATACATCCCGTCGAGGTTACTAGATATTTGATATTACAAATATATCTCTATACTGAGAAATTGCCTTACAAGCTTCCATTGCGTCCATCCTGCCGTACAATTGCCTCTCCAGATCTAGTTCTAGTTCTAGCATCGCCGCGATCCGCTTCCTAACTTGATCATCGTCACTCTCAAAAGGGAATATACTGTTACGATTCCCCTCGGCATATCTCCTACCACTATCGCTAAAAAGATCATGTCCGCACCACAAATATTTACCAAATTAGATACGCTGAAGGAGGAAGATTCCTCCAATCTAACATCTCCCATTGAACCTACAGCCACAACTCTAAATTCCCCCTCGTTGCCATCTAAACCATTGAACTTGGGAAGAATAGGTAAAAACAGACCAAGTGACAGTGTATTATTATTATCTTCATCGAAAATTGGTGCTAGAACTAATGTAACAGCTGCTGCTGCTGCTGCTGCTGCTGTAACAGTCCCTAGACATGACCACGACTATCATAACCCAAGACCTATCTCTGAAGAATCAATCCTAACAAGAACAACTGATATTTTTTCCTCAGATACAAATTCTGAATCGTTTTCATCCATTTCTAATGAATTGGAAAATACTACGTATGATGATCAATCCATGGACAATATCGATATGCATGTAGTAAATCAATTGGAAGCAACAATAAATAATATGGAATTCTTATCCATAAATAATGACAATGGTGATAAAAGCATGGATATGGATATGAATATGGATATGGATTTATCCTTCGGAACTCAATCATTTTCAACCATAGGTCCAATAAGTAGAAACTCCACCATAAGGCAACAATCATCCTTGATACATGAAAATACTAGATATTCTTATAAATCAAATATAACTAGTCGTCAAAACTCTATTAACTCTAAATATTCCACTACCTCCTCTGCATCCGCATCCGCATCCGCATCCACATCCACATCCGCATCTGCGTTTGCATTTGCTTTACCATCCTCAGCACCTACAGCAGCTAATTTACCCAAAGCATGTAATAGAAGTAATTCCTATTCCCAAGCATCACAAACAAAATTTCAAAATAATAGAAACAAAAACAACAACAGGAAGAAGAGTAACAGTAATAACAATAACAATAATAATAATAATACTGTTAAAACTTTATATCCATTGAAACATTCACATAGTATGATTATAAATAATTCACTTCCAATGTATGACAACAATATTGATAATACAACTAATAAATCATCGTTCATGACACCATCTCAAAAATTTAGATTACGTAAAGAACAAAAGGGTAAAGAATTAAGGAAAATTATTAAAGAAAAGGAACAATTTTATGAAGAATCTGAAAAAATATCCGATTTAGAAATAATTGATGGTGACATAAATGATTCGTTAATATGGAATATTCCAACAGCATCTATCTCAACAACTTCATTCATATCAGATAATAATAACAATAAAAACAAAACACGCGCAAAGAAAAATCTTAATAGACCTTTAATGCATTCACAATTCTCTCTTTCAACAACATCAATTCCAGGTATTAATTCTGTATCAGATACACAATATTTCCAAGAAACAACAAATGATCTTTCATCATTATATGTAAATGATTCCAAAACAATAACTAAATCCAAATTACAAAAGAGACATTATTCAGCAGATCATTTACCCTTATCAATGAAACATGCAAGTGATTCGGGTCTAGAAGATTTATTATTAGTATCAAATGATAAATTGAAATTTATAAGTTCTTCAAGACCAAGTTGGTTACCACCAAAGGATCCCATTGAAATGACATTCCATAATTTATGTATCTCTGAAAATTTAAATCGTTTATCAAATGATCAATTGAAATTGAATCAAGCTAATGATGAGTTATTGAAAATTGATCAACTAAATATATCAACCTACGAAAGGTTATTAAAGAACGATAATTATAATCATCATCATCATCATCATCATCATCATCATGATCTCAAAACACTGAAAAAAATTATATGGCAAACTAAATTACCGAATAATTTAATCACTAATTTATTTTTAATGACTTTTAAAAATGTAGAAGAGGAACATTCATTCGATTCATTCGAGAATGTTTTAAGATTATTAAATAAAATGAAATTCCCAACAGATAAAGAATTTCAAATAAACCAATTAATTGAAAACAACATTAACAATAAACTTTCCGGATATATTCAACCCATTTCTGATCAACTTCATTCCAATTTAATGTTATTATTACAATTGAAATCTATTTCTCAACATGGTTTAGTCATCGGAGATGATTTATTATTTTACCATTTCCTTTTACTAATTCATAACAACAACAATGATGACGGACAAGAACAGGAACTTGATGTGAATGATTTATCAACAATTTGGAATATCGTAAATAAAATACAAGTAACATGTTTCAATGAACATTATAAGGAACAATATGATATCAATGTCTTGAAGAAGGCTCAATCATTATCATTCTTAAACAAACCGGAATTTAAAAATGAATTAAATTCAAACTGTTTGAACTTCAATACAATATGGAATGTATTTGAAAGATTGGATCATGATTTATTTCTTTGGATAATTAGTATCATATTCACTTTGACAATGTACCAGAACTTGAAGTCCAAACGGAAGTCAAATTATAAAATCTCAATTTCATTCACGATAAATATATTGATCAATTATCATTTCGGATTTAATGATTTTCAACATTTGAACGATTTAGAAGATGCTAATTTTTGTATACCGATGCCAATCCCTATCACAAGGGATTCGAATGATGAACAATTGAATAGTAACAGAACTTTCATAAAGAAGTGGTTACATTATTATGAAACCATTTAAAAAAAAAAATTAAATGAAAAAGCAACGCCGTAATATACGTATAGGTAAATGGACAAATACATAGACACACACATATAATATATATAAAAGAATAATGCATTAAAAACCTGCATAGTTTTCTTTTATTGTAAGGAGAAGTTTGAATCCTTATTTGAAAGTGTGTCTTATATAGATATATGTAAATTGACACCAGTGGCGGTTTACTTTACTTTACTTTTCCATGATATGCCCTAATAGAAAAATATAGGTTTAAAAAGGTAACCCTAATACACCCTTATTTACCAAACCAAAATAAACAATACAAAAAAATATTTAAAGTTTAAAGAAATAAAAGAGAAGTATTAGGTAAGGAAATGACTTCGTTAATTATTGTCAATTTAATCATGACCTCACCTCACTTTACTTTTTTACAAATAGTATCCGTAAAGAATACTTAACAAAAATTTGTATTACCGTATTTATCATATCGTTTTATCATCATTTTGCGTTTAGTATATTCCATCTAAATTCTGAGGAAAGTCACATCGAAAACCCCATTTTTGTTTACTTAGTATTATTCATAAAAAGAAATATCAAATATAAACGCATACAACACATCCATTAATGACAGAACTCGATAATTGTGCTCAATCCATATGGCCACTCATATCCAATATCAATGGCTCCCTTTCATTCATAAGTTCCTTCATATCCCTTCTACCCCAAATAATAGAAACATATCATGATAAGACAGTCATTGGTTTATCACCATATTTTTTACTAGCATGGTTATGTGGTGATATAACATCATTAATAGGTGCCATTTTAACTGATCAATTATCCTTCCAAATCATATTGGCGATTTATTTCCTTTTTAATGATTTATTTGTTTGTGGACAATATTACTATTATGGGATCATTCATAAAAATAAATTAGCTACTATGAGTCATGAACCTAAACCGCTACTCACAACAATTGACATCGATATGGATAATAACACCAATTCTAACACGAACGGAGATGATGACCATTCAAGCAACTCCAACGGGTTGGAAGCAATAAGAAGTAGAGATAGCAGTCAAAGAAGGGCTGCTTTAATCACAGCATTGACCATTGCAAATTCTATAAATAGTGCTGAAGCACAATCGCTACCACCACCTTCATCATCTCCAGTCTTAAGAAATAATCGAATCGGTACAATATTATCATGGATGGGGGCAAGTTTCTACGTCGGAGCAAGGATACCACAACTATATAGGAATTATAAGAGGAAGTCCACCGATGGATTGTCTCCTTTCTTGTTTGCGACTACATTGTTGGGGAATATCACTTATAATGTTAGTATTTTCACAAGTTGTAATGTATTGATGAATGATGATAAGATTGGGTTTATTAAGAATGAAATGCCATTCATATTCGGGAGTGCGGGCACTATTATATTCGATTTGATTTATTTTTATCAATATTATGTATTATATGCTGATGATTTGAAATTAAGAGAATTGGAACGAGAAATAATGGAAGAGTGTAGTAATGAAGATGTTGATGGACAAGGAGTCGAGGTATCAGAAAGGACTGCATTGTTATTATGATATCGAGTCAATCGTTTACCCAATTAATATAAATATGGAGAACACACACTCTCTCTACCAAGTTCATTACTTTCACTCCGGACGAAAACTTCAACCACACAGCTATAGAGAAAAGAAACTACTCATACATACACACATACACACATACGTACATATATATTTATATGTACTTTGCATAATTGATACCTAATCATTTCATTCATTGAAGAATTATACAATGACAGGATTTTAGAATCAAGAGTAGCCGACACGAGATGCAAAGTCAAGAAAGAGTGGATACGAGGATAGATAATGATCTATTATCTTAAGAAATGTTGCACTATTTCTGAAGTAATTAGTAATTAGATGAAAATAGACTTTATTTACAGATTCCAAGAAAATACATTACAATAGCTTCTATTTCCATATTTCTATTAATATTCTCAAAAAAGATTATCACTTTTTCACTTGTAAAAGATTGTATCAACTAGCCGCAATTCTAGTAGGAGAATATTTCAAATGGTCCTCTTCCTGCTTTTAACAGCGCCCGTTTTTATTCAATATTTGCATTCTAAGTAAGAAAGCAATAACATTATCTAAGTCCTCCTGATAGTATATAATCATTTGAAGGAATGAGTATTAATGTAGATTTAAGATCGAACTTCGAATACATAAATGGAAAAAAATTAGTGTCATATTTTTAAGGGCGGGTGCCGTGGTATTGAGAACAAAAATATATAAGACTATTCTGTACTTGTAAAACTATTTCGTCACGGTAAGTTTTACTTTACCGCTCTTATTATTTAGAAAAAAACATTATTCAAAAGGATCAAAGCACTATTCAAAAAAAATATTTTTACGACTAAATTAGCCGTTTTTGCACTTTCCGCTTCTTTTGTTTCGTAGTTCATTCTTGAATGTTTTACTTTTGTAAGATTCGTTCTGGATTCGGTAATTATACTCTTATGATATTAGACTGCAAAATATTCAAGTTTTAAGTTTAGTCTGAGTTGATGGATGATACTGCATTTGTTATGCCAATAATACCAGACATCGCGGCGTCATAAAGGCAATCAGACACCTTATCTCCACACTGAATAAAAGTAAGGAAAACATCAAGTTATTATTATTCGATGATCCTCTAAAGTTGGATACCAACTTCTAATGCAATACTATGTATAAAACAATACAAACTAATACACTTATCCAATCACTGTACAAAAGCACGCCGAATATATTATCACTACAAAGAATGGCCCATAGCAAAGTAACAATTGTCGGCTCAGGCCCCGCTGCCCACACAGCAGCCATCTACTTGGCAAGAGCCGAAATGAAGCCAACATTATTTGAAGGTATGTTAGCTAATGGTATTGCTGCAGGTGGTCAATTAACCACTACTACGGAGATTGAGAACTTTCCTGGATTCCCTAAGGCCTTGACAGGCTCCGAATTAATGGATAAGATGAGAGAACAATCCATTAGATTTGGTACCGATATTATCACAGAAACCATATCTAAAATTGATCTTTCGACGAGACCATTCAAGTTATGGAGTGAATTTAATGAAGATGGCGAACCCACAATGACTTCTGATGCTATTGTTTTCGCAACGGGGGCTTCCGCCAAGAGATTGCATTTGCCTGGTGAAGATCAATATTGGCAAAAAGGGATTTCTGCTTGTGCAGTTTGTGATGGGGCTGTACCAATATTTAGAAATAAACCTTTAGCTGTTGTTGGTGGTGGTGATTCTGCTTGTGAGGAAGCTCAATTTTTAACTAAATATGGTTCTAAGGTTTTCATGATTGTTAGGAAGGATTATTTGAGAGCATCCACCATTATGCAAAAACGTGCTGAAAAGAACGATAAGATTGAAATCTTGTATAATACTGTCAGTTTAGAAGCAATAGGTGACGGAAAATTATTGAATGCCTTGAGAATAAAAAATGTAAAGACTAATGAAGAAAGTGAATTACAAGTTAATGGTTTATTTTATGCTATTGGTCATACACCTGCTACTAAGATCGTTCAAGGTCAAGTGGATACCGATGAAGCAGGCTATATCAAAACTGTTCCAGGCTCAACTTTGACTTCTGCTCCTGGATTCTTTGCTGCAGGTGATGTTCAAGATGCTAGATATAGGCAAGCCGTTACATCAGCTGGTTCTGGTTGTATGGCTGCCCTAGATGCAGAGAAATATGTCAGTGAATTAGATTAGATTAGATTAAAATTCTAAATTTGTTCGAATACTGAACTGATTTTTTACCGCATATAATAAATAACAGCACTATATTTCTGATATTAATTTTAGGAAAAGTGCAGTAATTACTCTATTATTATTTTAAGTTTTATCATTATTATACAGGTAATTTAAGTAAAAAGTTTAACGTTACTACAAAAGTGAAGCAACATCTATTTACAAGTTAGTGTTGTTGGGAATCTTGGTAGACCAGCCCAATTCCCCTGCTGCAACGACTTTCTTTATTGTGATAGGTAAAAGGATGAATGGATCTGTGCGTGTTTATCATCGAAAATAAAAGGGTCCTTAAGTTTATTCAAATGAGTTATTGTTATCATATGTTCTACGTCTGTTTGAATTGTAGTTGTTTCTACGGTTGTTACTATGACCATAATTCCCTCTGCGGTTGTTGTTATTATATCTATAGTTACCTCCGTCACCAAAGCTATCATTATCTTCACCATTGAATTCATCGTTACCATCTCCTTCCTCATCATAGTTTCTTGGTTTCACTTCAAACATATCACGTACTCTGCCGTTACGAGCTAACCCCATTTTTTCAAGGAAGGAGAAACTTTCCACAGGAATCTTAGCATCAGGTTTATTTAATAAAACGGCGTATGACGATGCAATTTCTGGTAGAATATCTCTTTCACGGAACCCATATTCTTTAATGCATGATCTATAAAATGAAATGACACTAATTAAAACCTCGCCAAACCCTAAAGATGAATTTTCTTCAATCTTCTTGGCAAATTCCGTTCTCATTTCTTCATCAGGTTGGAAATCTCTGGAATTTTCAATAATAATGTTTTTCTCGAATTTCAATCTATCGATGAATGGTAACTCATCTTTACAAATAAATAAAGTTGAAGAACCTTCTTTACCACTACGAGCAGTTCTACCAATCCTATGAATATAATTTGGTAATTCAGATGGGACACCGACTTGAAGAACTTCTTTAACGTTAGGGAAGTCCATACCACGAGCTCCTACATCTGTACAAACCAATAATCCCTTCTCCATTTTCTTGAAATTGTTGACAAGGTTAGTTCTTCTTCTTTGATCTAATTGACCATGGAATTCCAATACAGGTAAATCATTTGTAAATTCTTTTTGTAATAATTTTGCAATGAATCTTGTGAATTTGACAGTAGGAGCAAATAATATACCTTTATAACCAGGATCAGCAACGATTTGTTTCTGTAAATGATCTAACGTGGCATAAACACTTTCAGCAAAATGGTTTGTAACTACCACAGCTTGGTCAATCTTTTCATGAGCTTCTGGTTCATTCTTATCCACAGTGTCTAAAAATAAACATTGATCTTTATTCATAATTTCATTAGCTAAGACTTGAACTTTTTCATCTAAAGTGGCAGAAAATAACAACGTTCTTATATGATCCTTAGCCTTTGCATTAATGTCATTCAAATAACCAGAAACGAATTCCAAATCTTCCTTGAATCCGATTTCCAATAATCTATCAGCCTCGTCCAAAATTTTGAAATCGACATATTTAAAGAATTTGTTACCATATTTCTGTAAGACATCAATCAATCTTCCCGGGGTAGCAATGACGATATTAGGTCTAATTTGATCCATTCTTCTCATTGCCATACCGAAATTGGTACCACCCACCAATGAAACGCAACCAAATTTTTTCAAGCCATAATTATGATCATGAATCTTTTTAACTTCCGCTTCAATTTGTAATGCCAAATCTCTCGTTGGTGCCACTATGACACATTTAACCATATACCTTGAATCCAATTGAGTATTAATCAAATGTTGAAACATAGGAATTAAGAATGCAAAAGTTTTCCCCGTCCCAGTCTTAGCCCTGGCAATGACATCATCATTTGTCGTAGAGGATAAGATTGGTTTAATAGTACGTTGTTGTACTGGAGATAATCCAGGAAACCCCATTCTCGAAATCGATTTATGTAGCATAGTATCAATAATACCTTCCTCATGAAGTTGGTCCAGTGTGACTTCCTCGTTATTGTTTGTACTATCTAATCTAACGACCTTTTTGGTAAACTTTGAATTTGTCTCTAAAGTTGGTTCTGCGTCCTCCATTGTGTCGTATCTTCTTGGAGGATATTGTCTGCTGCTGCTACCACCACGGCCACCGCTGGATCTTCCTCCTCTGTTACCACCATAGTTCTTGGTGTTAAAATAACCCGAATTACTGCTGCCTCTATCATTATTGTTGTTGTAATGTTTTGAATAACGAGGACCTCTGGAATCAGAATCCCAATCTCTTCTTTTGGAACCTCTGTTATTATTATTACTACTATTCTTGGAGCCACCTTCTTGATAATAGTGTCTCCTTGCTTCAGTAAATACGGTAGTAGCGGAACTATTGTCGTTGCTAGTAGTAATACCAGCGACTTTACTCAGTGAAGACAGAAGTAACCTCGACGGTAAGTTTGACCTTCTATGGATACGTAAGAGCATAATATTGTTAGGGAGTCTGTGTTTACTTCTTTTTACAATAAATGCAGATACTATGACAGTTGTTGTAGTTGTATTCTTGATCAAGATCTGGTATATTTATTAACTAAGTTATTATATGCCAGATATATTTCAGACAGTGTTCTACGAGAGGTTTATCGCCTTCATGATTGTTATTGTGAGAGCGAGCGTTGAGTGTGTTTTCTCTCGTGTGTGAAGAATAACCCGAGCCATTGGCGGCAAACAGAACCGAACCCTAGCTATCCGGCACGTGTGGGCTTCCTAAACATATATCTATTCTTCCCATCACATGACTAGGTCATCTGTACCTCCAGTCAGGTGCATTTGCACGTGCTTAATATCATTTTATACGGCGTCTCTCTGCACAGTAGAAAATTTTACAACAAACATCCATCCACATCAATACAACTAAATAGTGTATTGTCAAAGTTAAAACCCGACAACAACAGACAATAAATGCGTTAGGAATAAGTTACGTACCTTTTAAAACAACTGGAAGGTTAAAGAGGTTACGAAAGAGTAGGCCACTTCTTGAACAAAGAAAGTGCATAATAACAAGCAATCAAGAAGCTATACTATACTATACTATACTATACTATACTATACTATACTATATTCCTAGAGTTGGAAGGTTTTATATCTCAATAACTAACCTATTCTCTCACTAATTGGCAGAACTGACGGAACGAATTCGAATTTGAACTCACAAGGACAAGACAGTATAACCAACTATACATTTTTCGTATATATAAATTCTCTATTATATTATATCATCTCTCTCTTTCTCGATTCTCTTAATTCATTATACCATTCGATCTTATTCATTGGTATTTCTTTTTTAAAAGAAACAATACTAAAAATAAACCCAACAAACATAGAAAGAAAAAGGGCATTTCTGTTATACATATTAATAGAAATAACAAAAAAGCAAGTTCAACAATAAACTGGTCCCAATAAAACAAGTATAATATCTTATTCTCGAAAAAATACTAGCAAAAAAACAAAAAGAAAAACAAGTTAATAAATCATACCAGTAATGTCAAGTCCGATTCCTCAATTAGTCAATATATCACACGCATTACAATCAGCGACAATTCAACAAATTAGATCTGATGTAATAAGTTATAACAGTTCGCCTGTTTTATCACAGGATCAATCTAATAAGATTGATTATTATTTGCAATCTTTAAATTTTGCATTGCAACAATTTCAAAATGATAATAGACATATCGAAAATAATGTAAATGGCGTCACACAAGCTGATATTCAATTATATAATGGATTAAAATCAATGTATTCGGATTATCTTTATCAATTATTAAATTTAAAAAATAATAAATCAGTATCAATCCCATTTACAACTACAAATACAATAACGCCCATTACGCCGTCTATTAATAATAATATTCCTCCAATTAATTACAATAATAATAATAATTATAATAATAACAATAATAATACAACACAGAATAATAGTTTCAATAACTTCATTCAAAATGATAATTTGAATTCAAATCCGACAATTATTCAACAAACTCCTGTATCAACAAATGCTCCCTCTACCAATGTTCCAGCTTCTGCTTCTCTTCCTGCTCCTGCTCCTGCTCCCGCTCCTGCTCCTGTGCCTCCAAGAGATATCTTTGAAGATCCATTCAACTTCATAAGTAAAGAATTTGAAGACCTAACCCCCAATCAAAGGAAAAACTATATCAATATAGTATTGAAAAATGAAAAACATTTGAAAAAGTTCATAAAGAATCCATTATTATTGGAAACAATTGCAAATTTATGTATCTTAGATTCTGAAAATGGTGATAATATATTGGCGTACATTACTCTTTTGAAAAAAATTGGTTATTCTGATAAAGAAATCAAAGGTAACATGAATAGATCCTCGAATTCTTTATCATCTTCTTCAAGTTCATCCAGCTCTGGAAGACTTTCAAAAAAGCTCTCATCCTCTACTGCTTCCTCTAGAACCAAGAAACGTGTGGCACCTACAACCACAACCACAACTACAAGTACTAAATCTTCTTTAAAATCAACAAAACCAACTTCATCAACACTTGCTACTTCTAAATCATCTTCTTTAAAAGTGCCCAAAATGAAAGAGAAAGATAAAGAGAAAGAGAAGAGAAAAGATAAAGAAAAATTATCAAGTTCGTCTTCAAAGAAACAAACAATAGTACCACATATCCATATTGCAAATAATCACTCTCCAAACAAAACTAGTAACAAAGAGACAACAACTAGTACAGAAATAACGCGAAGAAATGTAAATGGAGCTATGACATCTCAAGAGACTAATTCCAAGTCAATTTCAGATACAAAGGATAATTCAAATACAGATAATCAGGATACAAAGAAAAAAATATCATTCTCAAAATATTTGAAAAATGATACTGTAAATGACAATAATAAGAGGCCACATCCATCGGATTCTAATGACAAGATAGAGACCTCTTCTTCCTCCTCGTCTTCTTCCTCCTCTTTATTATCAGACACACCAACATTAAAGAAAAGGAAATCTGATGTAAAATTAGTCTCTATTCTGAAGAATCCACAACCTTCCACAGAGGAAAGACCAATCTCTACGACATCATCGGGTTCACCATCATCACCAAAACCTAAATCAAATATTAAATTTAAAGATGATTCCAAATTAATTACGGTATATGGAGATGATTTACCAAACAAGGGTTTAAAAGTTTCCCCAATAGAATTGAAAAAAATATTGAAACCATTTAATGAAGGTGAACCTAATGAGTACATCCACATTGAAAATTTCCAATCAATTCCCATCCCCATCAATCTATCCGAATTACAAGACTCAAACTTATATTCTGATATAGTTGATGTGAAAGGTGGTCCACTCACTTCAAATTCTTGTGTTTCACAATTTTATAAATCAGATTTCAAGAATTTAAATCCTAATTTGAAAACTCAAATACCATTGGATCCAATACCGATGGATGAACATGAAATCATTGAAAATAGTAAGAAGAAAACTATGAATCATGGAATAAAATTATATAATAAACCAATCATTGGGAAGGCATTTGGTAGAAACAGTCTACTATTAAGGAAAGATAGAGGTGGATTACCTTATAAACATGTTCCTGTGGTAAGAAGTGATCGTCGTACTTCCATTGAATTCACACGTCTTGACAGAAATAAATAAATAAAAGAACAGGTTCTCAATGTTCATACACGATTCTGATGTTCAAATGTCAATCAAACTGCGAATTATAGGTATTCGGGTAAAAGTTAATACAGCCCTCATGAACTGGATTCCATAATTAAAATGGATAGATACAATGGGATCTGTGTCCCCCTTCGCTGATATTCGATTCCTCAATGATACCCTGAAGATTGATTTCATGTCTTTTCCATAAATATTTAGTTATTATCTCTCTGTATTTTATATAAATTTATGTGATTTAATATGAAAAAAATGTAACACTAATGTATATTTTTTTCTTATTATAAAGAATATATATATATATATATATATATATATAACCAATTAAAAAGAGGTTTACTTTCTTAATGCCATTTCTCCCTCATTATTATCTTTATGCTACTTTTTTGCCCTTTTTCTTGTCATTTTCCCCACTTTCACTAAAATTGGCATCGAATTTAGCATAGATTACTTTAGATAAGACTATTGCAGTAGCACTAACTAGCCCAAATAATGGGAAATACTCTATAGAAGTTCTCATTAAACTTGGTTTGATTTTCATGACAACGTTATTTATTTGTTCATATAATTCAGTCAATGTCCCATTATTCTGCAAAATATAGTCTGATTTTTTAACCCTTTCATCCATAGACATTTGCGAATTAATTCTGTTTTCAATTTCTTCCGTTGTCATAACAGGATTCCTGATTTTCAGCCTTTCAATTTGAATATCTCGTTCACAAATTACACTTATTGTGACACCACAAAACATATCTAATTTAGCTTCAAATAACAAGGGAACATCCAAAATAACCAGCCTATATCCTTTAACATAATAATACCCCATATTTTTAAAAATTGAATATCGAACAGCAGGATGAGTTATATTATTTAATATCTTTAAGTCATTGGGATGACTGAAAACCCATTTACCTAATTCTGCTCTATTTAAATGACCGTCATCCAGGAGCAAATAGTCAATTTTATCTGTGAAATATTTGACAATCTTATTGTATGCATCTTGTCCAGGTTCAACTACTTCTCTGGCAATCTTGTCTGCGTCAATAACCGGTATATCATGGTTCTCTGCTAACCTTTTGGATACTGTACTTTTACCACATCCAATTCCCCCTGTAAGACCCACTACCAACATTTTTCTTTTCTTTTAATTAATCGACTATATACTTGAATGGTGGGTAATATCCATAAATCCTTTATCTTAATATATTTGTGCTCTTGCCTATCCAGATTTTCTTTCAAGACTGTATCACAAATATAGATTTCTATAAGTCAACTTAATAGTAATTATTTTCAAGAAAAACTGTCAGTGTATGACATTCGATGATTGAACAAAACCAAAACTTGCAAAAACCATTGCCCAGACGCCGGTAAAATAACTGTCATCATCCATTACATATGTCTACAATAATATACCCTCGAATATATCTTCTGGGGAACTCCCCAATATCACCATTATTAGCTTACGAAATATCAAGACTCCCGACTCAACCAAAGGTACCTGACGTAGTCCTTCTACTTCAAGATTCCAAAAAGTTACAAAGATTCTTAGACAATGATTCCAAAGTGTGCATTCATAAACAAGACGGTACCATAAATGAACAGCAATTCATGGCTTCATGTAACTTACCCATATATTCCACAGGTGAAATTGCTCAGATTAATAACTTAATTGCATGTGAAACTAGCTCTAAATCTTTGACTTCATCACTATTTAAATATAGAAAATCAATTAAGGATTCCACTAATTTATTACTGGTAAATCCACCATTCGGATCCATTCAATATATCCTTGATAATGTTTGGAAAAGTAACGCATCGAATAAACCAAACATTTTCATTGGAATGAATAAATTTAATCAGTTGGAAACTAAATTTGGTAGGCTATATAATGAATTTCATTTAAAGTTACGAGCAAACTCACTGAATTTATTGATCAGTCAATTGCCAACTAATTTCAATGTTGGGGTTTCGACATTAACGGATCATGATGAAGATGCAGCTGGTACTGGAAATGAATTGATGAAGACCTTGAAAGAGACAGAAAGAAACTCAAGAAGAGAAAGATCAGATAGAACGTCATTAGAGTTCCAAATGGTACCGTTTGAGAAATTGTATCAAATAAGATTAGAAAGATTAATTGTCCAGAGCTGTATCGATTCATTATCATTATTGTACGATTGTCAACTTAATAATGAATTACTCCACATTATAGCACAACCCAATAGTATACTAATGGACCTTTTAAATGAACAGATAAATATCCTGAAGAAATCATACCCATTTTTGGAAAATCAAAACTATTCCAACATATTATTAAGCCAGAATCGTTTGTTCAATGTGGTTGTTGGTTTATTAGAAAAAAATGCAACCAAGCAACCTATGGTATTACACTTAAAGAACCAACTGAATCAAACGCCGATAAATGAGCTGACTGGTGTCTTTACAAGATTAGCATATACCAATAATATAAATTGTAAATGGAACAAAATGGTTACTGAATTAGTTAGGGGGAAATTATCTTTGTTGAAGAAAAGATCATTAAATTATCATTATCTATAACAAATAATGCAAAATAAAAACTTACATACCTCACTTGTATATACTAAATACTTTTACATTCATTGATTAATTCATAGAAATAGTTCATATTCTTCTATTCATTTAGTTTTACTCAGCCTTTTCCTTATTCTATATAGCTGAATTAACAACAATTAAATGTCATCTTCATCAATTATACGTTTGAAATCTTCCAGATGACTGCTTACAATTTTATATTCATCGAGATAAAGTTGAATTACGTTATCGAGACAAATCTTCTCCTTTTCGCTAGTGACCCGTTCACGTTGTTGTTTAATCTTTTCCGAATTCTTTAAATTCTTCTGCAACAAATATGAGAGGAAATCTTTAAATTTCCTGGCAATAATTGGTTTAAAATAATCTTCAGAAATATGGCCTTCAATTAACCTTTCCACTCGTCTAACATCTTTCGTCACCAAGAAACTAAATGCTACTAAAGTTGTGAATCCAATAGTTTCTAGTGACATAATGTAATTACCCCAGTATCCGTGTTTCCTCAAAAATGGCTTACAGCCACTTGAAATCAATTGTTCTTCTAACTCAGCTGTAAGGTCCACTGAATTCCATTTATTTTCAGGTAACACGAATCCATATTCATTGAGTAGGAATTCATTAGAATGAGGACCATAGTTTAGGAAAAGTTCTTCATTTATTTTCTTATATTGATATTCACCACTCATAATTGTAAAATTGCTTATTTTATTGCCTAGCAAATCTTTTGGCCTTGCAGGATAACAATGAAGATCAGTTTCTGGGGTATGATTTAAGAAATCAACAAATGGTGCCAACGTGAAATGGTCATCATTATTTTGAAATTTCTTTAATGGAATATTAACATACAAACATCTCGAATTTATATTAAAATAAATGTTCAAAATCTCTTCATTCAATAAAACTGAATCAGGGAATGGCTTATCATTAAAGTATTTATCTTTAATTTCCATGATCTTAGGAACTAAATTGACTGTGTCCTTGTGGTATACTTTCCTTCTCTTTTCCATTAGTTTCAGTGAATGAGGTGGATGTGCAATCATAGTATTTTTATATTGACCACTTTTATCCTCCACCCAAATACATGGCATTGTGAATAATTCATCCTTTGTGGGCCAAACATCAAAAAATGGTTTCCAAAATGATTCCACTTGATTATCAGACCAGAGTGGTAATAATACTTTTTCAATTAAAACATACAGTGATAGTAGTTGAAACGAATTTAAGGACAATAAGTAGTATTTCGAAAAATCACCATATATCTTATATCTTGGATCATCTTCATTTTCCGGATTTATTTCTACAGCTTCATCATGTGGATAGGTGACACCAGGGATATCTAATGACGGATTAAATTTGGAAATATGATAAATGACAGTATGGAAATTAAGTTGATGTGACGGGGGGATCGATACAACTCTTTCATTTTTGGACAATTGGTCCTTAACAAGCACGACACCTCTACCTGCATTTTCTATCTCAGAGACATTGATTTTCTCATTTAAATAAAACCCATCGGATTCTTTCAACCAGGAAATTAAAGCGTCAACTTTTCTATCCATTTCTGAGTGGTGGAATATGCAAAGATCAGAACATATTATTTATTCGAAGAGCATTGCATGACATAACAACATCTTTAGACATCTTTAATTCTACTCTTCAGAAACAATTCATTTTTCTTCGATTTTTTAAAAATCTTTTAAATCTTTCAAATCTTTCTGCCCTAACCCTACTTTGCATAGACCTAATCACTTCGGATACAATTTGGCCCCAATTGCAACTAACCCTATAGCTACAGCTCCAATTGACACATTCACTTTCCAGTTTGACATGATCGTCCCATCGTTTGCAGTAGTGGAAGTGTTCTTTATGGTATCAAAATCGTTCTCAGTCTTGTTTAAATTCAAAGTATCATCTTCACTAGCAGTGTGAGTTGAATCTTCTATGGGAGTCAGGGTGTTTTTCGATGAAGAAGATCGTTTCTTGTTCATTAACAGTAAATTTTTATCTTTTTCACGTTGTAGCAAATTTCTTGCACTAAGTAATTCTTGTTCCATCTTCTGAAGATATTTATCATTCTCCATTCTCTGTACCTTGATTAAATCATAAACAGTATCTCTTTCTGTACTAACCTTATCCATTTGATCTTTGCAATCTTGAATCAAAATTCCATGTTTTTCTGCCAAAGATTTCTTCAAAGATGCAGTAAATTTATTCAATTGCTTATCGTGTGATGTTATAATTCCCTTTTGAATATTATCCAAATCCCCAACATAGTATTCAAGAAAGGTTTGCATTGCATTTAATTTATCATTTTCCTTCTTTTCTAATGATATTTCAGTATTTAAAGTCTTGATAATATTAATTAAATTAGGACTCGTCCCTACTGAATTATTTATAAAGATACCACTTAAAATTTCAGTTTCTTCACCAAGTATACTTTCATCTAAATCAGAGTTATTAACATCACCAAACATAGCAGCTTCAAACGCAGCTCTTTGTGCATTCATAGCCATATTCATCCTCGGATTATTACCGTAACTATTATTTTGTCTCTGTTTTGCTGTGGTTGGAGATTGCATTTTTTGTACATGCAAATCATCATTTCTGGTAACAATATGATTAGGGTTCCCATTAATCAACGGTATAACGGAAATATCCTCCACAAAAGCACTAATTTTCCTATGTTCAAATTTGTTATCAATATCAGTCCCCAAATCAATCACATCCCCAATGTTCAATTCAACCTCTTTATCAGAAGATATCTTCACATTATTTAAAAACGTTCCATTACTTGAATTCAAATCACGAAGTAATATCTTGCCTGATTCTGGATCACAAGTCAATGATGCATGGTTCCTTGAGAGTACCCTCGAATCAAAATTACCATTGTCTGTTCTCACTAATGATGCTGGAGATTGTACACTCCGTATTATCCCATTACTGTTGGTGATATTGTTATTATTGGCTACTGGACGTCCCAACTTCAGGACATCGGGTTTAAAAGGGATCACTAAGAATTTAGTCTCAAAGGTATTATTAAGTGGTTTCAAAATGACGATATGTGTATACTTATTTCGCATTGAGTTTTCTAACGGTTCGTTCCGCTGTAATTGATCGGTATTGGCAGCCGTAGAATTACCGTGGTCTTGTTCTTGTTCTTGGTCTTGGTCTTGGTCTTGGTCTTCAATTTGTTGAGGTAGTTGTAAGGACGGTGAATCAATGATCTGGTCAGGGACGAAGTCAATGCCTGATCTTGATCCTGTACTTCTTGAATTGGACCTTGTTCTGGTACGTCGATCAGCCAATGGTGATGATAGTGCTGTTTTTATGGACGGTGAAGCTTTGTTGTTTGGGGACATCCTTCTCGTGTTGGGGGACGATGTATGTGGTGGAGGTCGTCTCTTCATGTTCTTGATGTTTCAAAGAGATAGTCTGGATGAAATAAAAAAGAATTATTGGACAATCAATGTTATACAGTAATTTATAGTGTTTTATGTGATAAAATGCTATCAATAATGGGTCAATTCTTCTTCTTTGCCAGGAGTTTTGATGGATGATGGATGTACCTTTTTTCCATATCCAGTTCCATTTCCTTTTCCATTTTAAAAAGGTCGAAATCGCCTTTGTGATGATATTTTCCCTCTAGAAAACACATACAATTGACAGAAAACAATTGACGAGAACAACTAACAAAAGATAACCACCACCATCGTGATAGCAAGAGGCTCTCCATCTCTATCGAGCGTCTGGTTATATTGGTAAATAAACGAACCAAAACAGAATATTGAAGAAATTGAAACGAATACTTTCGATCAAGAGGTAACAAAAAACATTATTGAAGATAGACCCTTAACATATATATATATATAAATACTCCACGATGACAGATGCATTAGAAGAAAGTGTGAAAAGTTTTGAAAGAATGATTGGTCTACTACAGACAACTGTAGATACATTAAAACATGATTCCGAGGACAATACACACTTGACTGAAACATTGTTAATGTCAAGAAGAGTATTCGAATTGGTTCCGGAGTATGATGTTCAGCGAGCTAAACTGAGTCTAATTGAAGAGGTGGACCCCATTGTCAAGACTTTGGAAGATAAGTTACAAAAATCGACAGGCAAACTCCAAAGAGAGTTGGATACTATACAACAAACTTGCGAGTTGAATAAACTTCGACTTAACAACAATCATCGAACTAATTTGACCACTGGAACTTCTAATGAAATGGATGCGGGGAATTTGAGTACAGATGTTGTAGTGATGGGTTCCTCGACGAATGAAGAATTGGATACCCTACGTGCCTTGAAGAATAGGAAACAAGAACTCGAGGAAAGATTGGCACAGTTACAATCGTAGGTGGACGATCCCTAGACTATATCATTTTGTATCGCTGAATTCAGAACTAATATCCAACAAATAAAGACATACAATTTTTCTTAAGCCAACTAATCTATATTATTAATATTTCTACTTTTACTTTTATTTTTTATTTTTTAGTTCTCTCAGAGGATTCTCCAACTCCATAGGAATATAATTTAGATATAATGAACACTCCCTAACCTGGATACTACAAGGCCCTTGCTCTATCAATCAAGTCTCACTGTCACCTCTTCTTCTTCAGTCACCAGTTAATTGTATAATTCTCTTTCCGTCACAATTTTGAAAGATCGTAAGGTAATAGAAAGTCTCATATAGAGGGGCCGAGGAGACAATCCCTAATACATATATAAAACTAAGATGCAACAACAAAACAAAGACATATTTCTAGACACAGAGATGGGAACCCACCTCATTTACGTGTAGAGAATTGGGTTTCATTAGTATAATACCGTAATAAAAAATGCTACACCAACAAAGTGTTCTGTTTCTAAGCAGATACTGTCACAATTACTTCCTAAAACCTCAAAGGAGGAATGTCATGTTATCCGCACTGACTGCATTAACTAGTACTGCTACGATTGGTAATTATCTCTTCGGGAAAGATATTAAACTAGCAGATGCCATGGATAAAGGAGAGTTGCATAACATAAATGAGGATTATGCCTCCAAAGCAAATGAAACTATGCTTAATCGTTTGAAAAAATTGCGTAATAGTAGACCCATGGAACCAAGGTACGAAGGACATGTTCCATTATATTTACATGAGAAACTCTTATTGTTTCTATCATCAGGAATTAGTTCATTTTTACATCCTGAAAACGGTATGAATATAGTTAAATTGGGAGAAGCTACTGCTATTCCGCCATTTTTGGAGAGTTTGAAAAGGACCATGTTATCTGATGAAACTGGGAGAAGAATATTAAGAGACAAACCATACGTTCATACAAGTATATTACATTTTGACAAATTATCTAAACTACCTGAGAATTCCTTTGGTTACACGTTCTATAAATGGTGTCAAACTGAGAAAGTTTCTCCTGATACAAGAGCTCCTGTGACTTATATTGATGATCCGATTCATGCTTTCATCTTCCAAAGATATAGGCAATGTCATGATTTTTATCATGCTTTGGTTAATATGCCTATTATTATTGAAGGTGAAATTACAATCAAAGCTTTGGAAGGTGCTAACATGGGAGTCCCAATGGCAATTCTTGGGGCCATTTTTGCACCATTACGTTTGAAACCAATTCAAAGAAAAAGACTTCGTGAGATATATTTACCATGGGCTGTTAAGACTGGATTAAATTGTAAACCTTTGGTTAACGTTTATTGGGAAGAATTGTTGGAAAAGGATGTTAACGAACTGAGAGAGGAATTGGGAATTAAAATGCCTCCTAATCTAAGAGAAATGAGAAAGAAACGTGCTGAAATGGTCAAAAGTCTGAAACATAAATATGAAGAGAATCCATCGAAGGCTAATTAATTTGAAAGGCTGTGGGCTCACTTTGTATGAAAAATAATCAATTTCATTTTCTATAATATATATATCTACATATGCAGGCGTATAATAAAAAGAACTAATAAATCATAACAAAAATATCTTTTTCCATTCATTATTTGAGTATAAAATGGAACTAAGTAATGTAACGTTTTATCTTTTTATGCTTATTTATGAATATATATGTATTAAAAGTTACAATGAACTAAATTCTAACTATCAGTTTTCAATTCGGTATATCGGTGCTGCTCTTACAACGACTACTATGCTCAGTGGTCGTTGAAATAGATATTGAATCTGCATTAACTGTTTTTTTCGTTATTTTTTCATCTTCAGTTCCTGTCGTTATAGTTAATTTAACTTCATCCATGGCTTCTTCACCTGATTGATGAATATTCAACTCTTCTTCGGATATTTCACTAAATGGTATTAACCCTTTCGATCTTGCCACTTCATCAGTAAATGCACCATAATAATCTTTATCATCATGTAGTATGTTAACTTTTACAGGCACAACGATACACAGAAACCAATATAAAAAGAATGATATAGCAAAACTGAAGAATGAATCACCATAATAAAAATTTACAATACCTTTATTATGAAAGTAATTATTATTAACTTGCCATGCAATTCCAGGTAATCCTGGAGCCATACCACAAACCCATGCAACCATAGCTCTCCAATTGGCCCCCTTATTAAAATAATATTCACCCTTTAAGACAAAAGCTTCAGATACAGAATAATTTCTTTTCCTTATCAAGAAATTATCACAAATCATGACGGCAATGATTGGAGTCATCACAACACCAAATGAACTCATTACAGTTAAGAAGACAGAGGAAGAATTATAAAAATTCCAAGGCTGTACCGCCACAGAGACCATTGCAGTTAATATAGCACCTCTTTTAATATTCAAATATTTAGGTAATAACCCAGCTAAATCCATTCCACTTGCGAAACCTGCATTTGATATAGTGTATGCCATTTGTGACATGGAAAATGATACACCACAAAAGAAACTTGCAGCCCTAGCACCTGAACTATAATTACCCTTTAGCCAATATGTGAAGAAATCCATTGGCTGCCACATTTCTATATTATATAACTTCATCCCAGCTGACGCACCAATAACACCAAAGACAGGTACGATTGTTGTTGGAATTAAAAGTGCCAATATGGTACCTAACCAAATTGCTGTTTGTGAGGAACCAAATCTTGAATAATCAGATTGATTACACGCAGCAGGACTAACTGCACCAAACCAATAAGAAATCATATAAACCCAAGCCCAAGCCTTTGTTGAACCTGTCGCAGTACCTTTTGCAGTGAAATAATCACCTACACCTCCTGCCTGATGAGTTAAATAAATTACCATTCCTAACATAGAAAAACAAGTAGCCGTACATGATATAATCAGGATATAGTTCATGTGATAAGGTCTCATTAAGTAACAAAATGCGGTTATTACATGGAATAATATGAATCCGATCAATTCCTTCGTTGTCATTGCTACATGTTTTGATAGTGTGTTTGGTAAATGCAAATAATGATGAGACCATGAATCCAAAATCATGTTGATACATAATCCACCTAGCCATGCGTTGGACCCATAATTGACAATACTCATAAGTACTCTAATTAAGATACCGAACCATGAACCATATATACCAAACACGAATCTTTGATTGATGGTGTATCCGACTTTCCAATCGAGCCCAGGGTATGAATTAGCCAATGTGAATATGATAGCGACTACATCACCGATGATGAAAGTTCCAATGGTTTCACCGTAACTTAACCCAACAGAAAGGGCGGAAGATGCACTAATCCATGAAACCACAGAGAAGGAAACTACTGACCAATATGAGAAATTTGACCAAAATCCCCAGGTTTGATTTTTAAGTTTTATAGGCTGTAGATCAGGGTTTTTCAAGAAACTGATCGTTTCTCTATCTCCTACTGGTACTTCTAGTACTTTGAGTATTCTTTTCGTTAGCGTAGTCATTTTGCTGTCGCGTTTGTTAATATGATTCAGCTTTTACCAAATGAAATACCCATCAATCAATTTGGGATGGAAGAAGAAAACATGGTTCATATACGTTGGGGTTTGGACGTTTTATGTGATACTTTTATCTAACGATGGGATCTAAATTTTTTAGCTTAGTTGTCAAAGAAATTTTTATTGTTGTAAAGGCCCTCGCTAAGAAAGACGCGCACAGGTTTTGTCATTAGTATAGACATATTCATGTAAAGGGAAATTTGAAAATTGCGTTTATTGGGAACATTTGTCAATGCAATGAATAGTGGTAGTTCAGAGTGTTATATATCCCTTCATCTCGAAGGTTAAGAGGAAGCGAGAGTCAAACAAGCAAGCGAAATAAGCAAAATAAGTAAATAGGCTTGAAAAGCTTTGATACAGATTATGTTATCTTATATATATATATATTATTTTCGGAGTTTCCTTCCCCTCTTTGTGTTTCATATCTCTTCTATATGTATTAAGTAAGACATGTTGTATATACTATATGATTCTGTTTCCAGCTCTGCAGGCAATTTCTCTCTGTCTCTCCCTCTCTGTGTCTCTGTGGTTTTTGGGGAGGAAAGAAATCAAGTCTCTCGGCCGAGAACACAACAACAAAAAGAGGGTAATGAGTTGTTTATCCGTAATCATATTCAAGGATAGATTTACCTTATTTCCCGTCAAACACGACTGAAGACGGCAAGTGCGGCGGCTAAACACTGAAACTATATGTGTATATCCCACACGAAAAATATTGATGGAATATTATATAGAAAGCTTACCTTAAAGGTACTGTACGTAATCTGGAAAGTTCAACCTGAACTAGATGCACGACTAAGTGAATGACCATAAAGAAGTAAGATACAAGTGAGATTACATACTTGAGTAAACTGCAACCATTTTTATGACTAGACGTGTTTCCGAATTCCACAAAATATAGTAAAGTTACGTAGAATACACGATAATATTTGATAGTACAAAGTTGGAAAAGAAAGGTCAGGAAAGCTTACGTCACATTTCTATTATTTTCAAAACTTGCATTTCTAATTGAACAACTCGATAAAAAGAAAATGAAGATAGATTTAACACAACTTCTGGCGAGAATTCCATTACTTATATCATATCCAACTATCATCTTATCAGGCAGTCTGATTGTGTCTACGTATGATGATATAATTGATTTACATCTCTTTAATGACTCGCTCATGATAATAACAGATTACTTATTGAGATTGGTATTTTTACCCTTACTGTTATCATCTATATTTATTGTAATTGGATACGCTTTAGGGATTTTTAGTCTATTCAGGAATAAAAACAATCTTATACAAAATGGGTTACCAATTTACGTTTTCCTCTTGATATTATATCAAGCAAGTTTCATTCTAGGATCAATTCAAACCACTTGTCTAGGGTTATTGAGTTTGCACCAATTATTATCATCCTCTAACAACGGTAAATCATATCATGGCTCATCAATATTACAATTACTAAAATTATACATTCCGTTATCAATGCTCACTTTGTTGATGGAATATTCGATAAAATATTATAATACAATTCATACAATGGAAATAATACCAAAAATTTTAATATACTCTATTATTATAATAGCTCAATACTCAACCCCTCGTTTAAAAGGTTTTATTGAGAAATTAACAGTGGAAAGTGGTCGTAATGAAGATGATACAACAAAAACTACCACTACAGCATTAGCATTAGAAAAGCAAAATAATCATTTCATCATTTTCTTATTTGTCATTGAAGCAATATGCTTAATAATAATATATTCCATCACAAAAATATTATATCCAAACATTTATAATTTACAACCATTAATGTTTATCGTTAATGTTGGGAGTCTAGCTGTTTTCTTCTTATCATTACATGATTCATTATTAGAGACTGAAAGAGTTACTGATGATGAGGATGATATACCCGAAAAACGTGGCTCTGATTATATTTTTGGACCATTTTTCTCCGTCCCTAAATATATAACTTTCATTTCAGGTTTGATATCAATTATTTTATTATATTTATCCTCAGATTCGACGCTCTCCCCTTCTCCTTCTTCCTCTACTTCAATCTTACCTTCGAATATTATGACCTTATTATTTGTCATTGCTTCTGAATTTGTATCATCCTTTTTACCACCATCCAATATAAGGAAGCATGCAGACACACCTATTTTAAATCATTCAGCACATTCGCATGATCACTCGCATGATCATTCACATTCTCATATAAGTTCTAACAAAGAAGACACTGAACAACATCAAGAAATGAATATTTTCAGACAAATGGCGACAAATAAAGATACAAGGTCAATTTTTTCATTCTTATTATTAAACACGACATTCATGTTTGTCCAATTATTATATTCATTCCGTTCCAAATCATTGGGGTTATTATCGGATTCATTACATATGGCATTAGATTGTGGTTCATTATTATTAGGCCTAATCGCAACCATTCTCTCCAAAAACCCACCAAGTGATAAATTCCCCTTCTCATTGAGTAATTATCTAGAAACTTTATCTGGATTCACTAATGGCATTTTATTATTAGGTATAGTCTGTGGGATTTTCGTCGAAGCGATAGGGAGATTATTTAATCCAATTCCTTTACATGGTACTAATGAATTATTAGTAGTGGCGACCATTGGATTATTAGTCAATCTTGTTGGATTATTTGCATTCGATCATCATGACGCTGGTGGTAATAATAATCATTCCCATATTCAAGATCCTGAAGATAAAAATGATCGTGGAACAAACGAAAATATGAGAGGGATTTTCTTACATATCTTAGCAGACACACTAGGATCAGTCGGAGTCGTGATTTCCACCTTATTGATCAAATTGACACATTGGCATATTTTCGATCCAATTGCATCCATTTTCATTGCCTTTTTAATCTTATTAAGTGCCATCCCACTATTGAAATCTACTTCATCGAACATGTTATTGAAATTAGATGATACTAATCACAATTTAGTTAAAGATGCTTTGCATCAAATTTCAATGACTCCCGGTATATCAGGGTATACAACCCCACGATTTTGGCCATCACGTATGAGTTCAAGCGGTCATTCACATTCACACGGCCATTCACATTCACACGGCCATTCACATTCACACGGCCATTCACATTCACATTCACATAGTAGTAGTCATTCTGATCCGAACGAATGTCGTGATGATGATACTGATACCCGCACACTACATAGGCATACACAGAAGAAACCAACTAAATTGGAAGGGTATATTCATCTACAATACGTAGAGGGTGAAAACTCCACGATCATCAAGAAAAGAGCAGAAAAGATATTTGAGAATGTTGGGATACATGCATGGATTCAAGTAGAATTGAAAAACTCGCCATGTTGGTGTACGTCATCTTCAGCATTATTAAATTCTCCACCGGTGACATTACCCATCAACATGGCTGGCAGTATTGGTAATACTAACGAAAATGGTATTCCTGCACCATACGCAAATAAGGGACTGTAAGAAGTACATTTGACGACTCACTTGTATATATATATGTCATTCCTTACATAGATATCCTGTAATGTAATATAATATAATACAATAGAGACTACACCCAACAGTATTCTTCTTCTTCTTGTTTGGTATATTACAAGAGCTCGGCGGCTAATTTCAGTCAATAGGTATTACCCGGTCTGGATAAAGAATTATCACTTAACACGATAAAAATTTCAAAAATCACCAAAATAAACTTCACTTAAGCTCATAATCTTTTGTTTGGTTGACTGATGAACATGAAGTGATTGAAAGTCATGGATGATTAAGAAAGTATTTTTGCTTTTCAAAGACTTTATTATATCGTTGACCTAAGAAATAAAGTTATTACTTCAGTACTCTCTTCTGCGTGTGCATGCATATATATCTGATCCTTTGGAATAGATGCATTTTTTTTCGACATTATTTAAGCTGAATTCATCACCACAACCACTGATATTGTCACCCATTGTTCATCATCTTAAACAGATAACCACTATTATAGAAAAAACGCTAGGTTAATTAGTATACGAATATTGTTATTCCCCAATCCAGAAAATACGTGCGAACAAAAAGAAACACACAAAACGTAACGACTCAAAACAGAAATAGATGGATTCTCGCTCAACTGCAGTGACAGAATCAAAACAAGAATCGTCGTCAAATCAATCAACAGTGAGTAATAGTATCAATAACAGCGCTACAAATGATAGTATAAATGAAGTTCGAAATATTTTGTCGGATTTAGAAAGGCAACTGAATGATATATTTAAAGGAAACCAATTAAATGAAGACTTCACCATTTTGAATGGATACCTTACTTTCCTTCACTCTAAATTGATTAAAGTAGTTGTTGATCTCTTGGAAGTTAGTTCGACTTCCACAGATTTAAATGTGATCAAATTAAATCATAAATTGATTTCTTTCATTTTAGATCAATTATGGGGTAGAATTTATTATCCTGTTTTCAAATGGTTTCAAAATTGGAGGAAATGGATTATTACAAATTATTTCAAAAAAGTTCAACCTTCACAGAACGCAAATGATCAAACCAGATTCATTGAATTTAGAAAAATGAATTCTAAACTGAATAAATTTGCAAAATTAGTTAATCAATTTTATTCGAGTATTATTCAAACCATTTTAAAAAAATTTGACACTTCATTACTTTTACCAAAGTTGTTTTATAAAGAAATAAATGAAATATTCCCCTTATCATTATATCAATCTTCTCCTCCATCTCCAAGCCATTTCTCATCATCTTCTCCTTCAATTGCATACGATAATACAACTACTGATATGATAATACTAATGATGTTACAAAAATGTTTATTCTACTTGGGGCATTGTCAACGTTATAAAGCAATTAATGAAAAAATCTATGATAATTATCAAATTGATGATTTCAAAAAGGCTCTTTTCTATTTTAATTGGTCTAATTTATTATTACCTTCATTTGGTGGCGAATCATTTTTACAGCTAGGATTGATCCACGTACATACGAAAAATTTCGGTATTGCCTTACAATATTTTATTAGAGCTTCCTTGACGAGGATTTCAAACCCTATTGCGATGAATAATTTCCAAGCTATCATTTCTAATAACAATTCCAAAGAAAATAATAAAAATAATAACAACAATAGGTTATATGAAAATATTATCGATATAATAAAAGATACTCGTGTAAATGAATTTAAACCAACGAAAATAGTTAACAAGGAAATCATTGAATATTATTTTATTGTATTATTTGGTATAAATTATAATCCATCATCTTGGGTTGATACCAAGAAAAATGGTACTCAATTTTTAAAAAGTACTGACATCAATTTGAAGCATTTAGAAGCTTCATTTTTGGAGAAAATTTCAACAAGATTTTTTAAAAATATGAACCTTATCTTACAAAATTTAATAACAGCCATTGGTGGGTTCCATCTCTTACTGCTTAACGAGAAAAAAAATAGTAAAGAGCAAAATATATTTAACATTGGGCTGGAAGAATTATCAAAACATCAATTATCATATTTGGATTTCGTATTTAAATTCATTTCTCATCTAATTAAAAATGTTATAATGATATCATGGGAAGAAAAACCAGAAGATTTCCAATACATTGCAATGGTCCGTTTAATACTGTCATGGTTGAATTCTAACCGATGCATCTTACAATATTCTCACACAAATGAATTGTTTACCATCACGTTGGCAAAATTAAGTAATCAAATTATTAAAAATAAATCTATTAAATTGGACACGTCAAAATTGAAACAAAATTCCGAATTCGTTCCTACAAGAACATACCTATTTGAAGAAGATGTCATATTTAGAGAATTTGCAAGTATTCACTTCAATTTATCAGGATTTAATGATTCTAAGATCAATTCATCTCCGGATAGAAATATTAGATTAATGGGGTTTTCGCCAGAAGTAGAAGATACTAACTCTGAGAATAATGATATGGACATAATTAAATTGAAATTATATTCAATCATTCTTATGAGTAAGAAGGTTTTGGATGGAAATCAATACGGTATCAAATGGGATGATGACGGAATTCAATTTGACCATATCCCTATTGTGACAGAGAAGAATACTTTGAAGTATCAAGGTAAGAAACGTGGTGGAATACTGCCTAATTTATTGGATAAGAAAACGACGATGTGGAAGAAGAATAAGCAGCGAGATATACAAGTTTCAGAAAAGAAGAAAACTTTGAATGGTAAGGAACTAATTCAAGAAGAAGATGAAGAAATTGTGTATGCTAGGAATGATAATATCAATGAACCAATTTCAGTTAGTGTATTAGAGACTCAATTGTTACAAGGAAGACATTCAGGATCATCCACTCCTAGTGATAAATGGGGATACAGTGGTTCGTCTGTTCCTGTACCACCTTCTAATTTTAATGTCAAGCCAAGTGAAGATTTGACACAAAATATTACCGAACAAACTTTTTCATCGGTATTTGGATCAGCTAGATTTCAAAATCAACCACATAAAGAATTATCTTCATCATCAGTGAAAAGTAATTCAGAGACATCTCTTCCGTTGCGAGACTTAGAAAATTCATTAAAGAACATGACTATGAGTGACCAAAATATGATCAATAATAATAATAATAGTACTAATGAAAGTGTGTCATATTTGAACACTGCTGCATTTCAACAACAAGACAGTAAAATCGAAACTACCTCATCTGCACCAACTTCCTCTCATAATCCGGCATATTCCTATGATTATTTGAACAATTTATCAAATCAATCTCAATTTATGTCAATTCCTGCCCCAAACTTACAACTGCCACCTCCAACTTCGCAGGTACAACAAACTTCACCTTTCTTTTTGTCAAACCAACAATTCCAACAATCAGGAACCATTTCACCATATCTCACTAATCAACCTTCATACCCAAATTTCCAACAACATTCATCATCGTCATATCCATGGTTGAATGCAACGACTTTTGAAAATATGCCATATCTTCCCCAGCAAGCACAAATGCAAGCATCTCCATTCGCTTATATGACTACACAATATCCTTACGATAATAGCATGTATCAAAAAAATAACCGTCATTCCAAGTCAGCAACAACAAAATCAGCAACAAAAAAGAGCGACAAAAAGTGCAAATCCACAATCAAGCGGCAAGAATAATAATGACAATAATGATTATAATAAGATGATGATGATGTCGTCGTCGTCCATGATGAGTGGTAATTCCAATATTAATTCAGTAGAATGGTAAAAGAACCTGTTTTGTTAGGTACGAACGAACGAACCTCTTTGGTGAACTATCATTACGATCTCTAGTACCTTGAGGCTTTTTAAAGCTACAGACACATTTTAAAAATGCGTTCTATTAGAGAATAACGAGGGGTATATATTAAAAATCTGTTTTTGTTTGATTTTATGTCAAATTCGACTGCCTATCTTGAAAAATATTGGATGTATACTTTCAATATCAAAAGAGAAACGGATTGACCATATACGTAATATTTCACGTTATGTTAATGATGATGATTGAGTTCAGGGGTAGGGGGTGTATTTATACCAAGGCCAAAGATATATACTGTTATCTTATATGTTAACGTTTCTTATATACTTGAATTAAATATCATCACGTCAAAGTAATATCATATACATAAGGTTTTTAGATTAGTAGTTAAATATATGATATATAAGTATTAATCATTATTTTTCTGACCAGTTTTTTTTTCTTCATTATAATTAGTCTCTCCGATATCTGTTACGTTGGTCTCGAGACTAGTATTCGTATTATTATCAGTGTCTGTAGTAGTGGTTGCGTTCACAATATCAGGCGATATAGCTGCTTTCGTTGTATTAAATGATGTTGAAATCTCTTTCTTTATAAAAGCGGGAAGTTGTAGTGAGTTTTCAGCGTTTATTGTCTTGTTATTATTACTATTTACAATCTCACGTAATATAGGGAAATGAGGGTGGAAATCGTTCTTCTCAAAAACGTTATTATTGTTAGGATTATCTTCAGACGGTGCATTTAGTATATGTTGTTGCTGTTGTTTTTGTTGTTGTAAGTTTTGATTTTCATTTTCATTCTTAATTTTATCTTCATTGTATCTTTTAAAATTTAGTACAGGACTTGAGCTTGATTTCAATTTATCTTTCTTTGCTTTTGCACTATTAGCGTTTTTCCTCATTGCAATTCTCTTGGCTTCTCTTGTTTTAATTCTAATTTCCTCCATCTTCAATTTTTTCAATTCAGGATCATAAACAAAATCAGGTTTAATTTCTTCATAGTGACAAGTCAATTGTAATCTTTCACAATTTTGACAAGTGGGTCTTTCCTCTGTACATTTCTTTTTTCTTAACCTACAAATCCAACAACCTGATCTTGACCTTTGACCTGATTTCCCTGCAGTTGGACTTTCTTTCTTGAGTTTAACCTTCTTTTTAGGCTTTATGGTTGAAGATTTATCTTGAATTGTTTCATTTTTAGTATCTTTTGATTTATGTTTATAAGGTATGAGTTCTAATAAGACATTACCATTTGTTGAAGTTTTAGATTTTTTCTGTTTCTTTTTGGCTTTTTTCGTTGTTGTTGTTGTTGTTGTAGATGGTGATCCTATTGATAATTTTCCCGATATCGTTGCTGTTTCAACTTCTGGTGGAAAAATTATTACGTTTTCATTCTTATTAGATTTATTATTTTTCTTCAATTTTTTATTTATTAGTTGTTCTGGGGCTGATACTCTTCTATTAATTCTTTTACCATTTTTATTCCATGTAACTTGAGATGTAATAGGGACATTCAAGTTGTTAAATGTTGGAGGGATTGGACCATTATCATCGGATTCAATTTCATCTTCGGTTGAAAAAGCGTTTTCATTATCAGTTTCATTATCATCTTGAAGATGGTTGATATTGTTATTATCATTTGATAATGGAGGCCATTGTTGATTTTGATGAGCTTTTACTTGTGACTGTAATTGTTGAATTGAATTCAATGGGTTTGTCAATCCTCTGCCATTGTTTGAAAAGGATGAAGAATGTGGTCTACTGCTATAAGCATTATTGTTTGATGAATGACTATATGGTCTATCTTGAAATCTAAATGGTGATGATTTCATATTTGATAATACTGCAGCGGCTGTTGCTGTTGCAGTACCTAAATCCAGATTATCTTTCTTTGATACAACTTTTGGATCAGGTAACATTCTTGTTCTAAGTTCATCTAGCTTAGAGTTAATATATTTTGGTGGAGGAGGTGGGACAAAAGCATTGTTACTATTTTCATCATTATTATTCGTAGTATCATCATCATCATTTGTCCTTATTGAAGGTAATTGATTATTTTTATTGGTAATATATGGTGCCGATGAAGGTATATCATTTCTTGGGTTATTATCATTATTTGATTGAGATCTTATATTACTATTGCGACTATAGGGTAAAATTGAACCAGTTGAAGATCTTGTAAAAATGTCACTGAATTCATTCGGTTCGCGATTACCGCTATTGTTTTCATCACTAGTGAAAGTAATAACATTATTGTTATTTCTAGATATTATTGGCAATGAGAATCTACGTCCATTGCTACTAGGATTGTTGTTAGTATTATTATTATTATTATGAAACCGCGCGTTATTAAGTGAAAGATCAGAGTTTCTTGAAGATGAAGATGCAGGGAAATAAGGAGAACAATCATTTATACTCAATCTTTTATTATTATTACTACTATGAAGGCTATCATTGGTATTATTCAATGGAGGATGGTTAGTCATTGGTATTGTCATGGGAATTGCCATTGGGATAGTTGTTGGTAACGTTGAAGAAGATCTAATCACATTCGTATTATTAAAACTAGAAATGTTCCTGTTATTATTATATTGGAAGGTTGTTTTAAAGTCATTTATTCTGTTAATGTTTGAGTTAGAATTATTATAAAGATGAATTTTCCCCGGTGGTACGTATGTTCTATCATCAATTGATCTTAAAAGTTGTTGTTGCCTATAGTGATATTGATATAATGAAGAAGATGGTAAACAAGAGGAAGTTGGAGAAGCAGGAGATGATGCGGAACCTGGAAGGTGCATCAAATTGGACGGTAATTTAGGATGCAACAAGGTATCATTATTGGTCATGTTATCATCATCGTTATTTATATCAGAAGACATTGTACTTTGAATCGAATCAGGTCTTATCGATGTTAATGGTACGGATTGCTGTTTTATGGACGGTTCTTGTTCAGATTCTTGTTCAGACGAGGGGTTAATGTTGCCGTTTTCAATATCAGTATTGTTATCTGTACCTCCTGTTTCTGTTTTTTTGGGTTCTATTCGTGTTTGTCTTTGTGTTTGTGTGTCTAGGTGATGTTGATTATTGTCATTGTCACTGTCATGATGTAACGACGGCACAATGTTTCCATTTGCGTTGGGCGGCTCGCCGATGATTTTGTTCTCGTCAGAACGGCCGGCGCTGTTTAAATTTGCAGAGTGCGGCGGCGGCAAATGAGAAAGTTGTTGTTGTTCCTCCATGGGGATATTGCCAGAGTCAGTTGTAGTAATAGTAGTGGTGGTGGTGGCAGCACTAATTTCAGTTATATCAGTCTTATTAGTTTGAGCTTCAGTAGTATTTGCATCCTTATCCATCTTGTCATTGTTTCCTTTACTGTTCCTCTTACTGTTCTTAAGATTGTTACTGTTATCGTTATCGGTGGTAGTGAGCAAAGCGGCGGTGGCGGCTAATCCAAGTTTTGGGTTATTAACCGAAGAGATCTCGTCCCGATTATGTGATAAATCTTCAACCATTATGGCATTCAAAGTAAAGTTGTAGCTCTTGGACTTATTTGTATTGTGTAGAATAGCGATAAAATCAGTCTGTTTGTCTATATTTATAATTAGTCCAGCAGCAGCAGCAGGAGCTCTATTTAAGGTAATACCGAGAACTGAATATCGTAAATTGGACGTAGTATGTTTTCTATAGATAGCAAAGTACGTAAGGTTGTTGTAGAGTGACAAACGGATGGGTAGGAATTGTTATCGTTAATGATACTGTCTAGTAATTACTTGTTTATAAGGGATCCATTATATAAGTGTGTCTCTTAATGCACTTGTATCGTTCGTTCTCTTAATTGAAATAGAGGAACTTTCTTATTGGAAAGCTCGGCGCTAAAATGTTTTAGAGGCGGAAGGGGAAACGAAACAATTCGTTAGAGAGAACATCCGCGCAAACTGTAATCATCGGTCACGTGCTACATCGTTTCCAACGGCAAAGATTTAAGTGTGTGCTTCGACGAGGTAAAAGGTAAGTACCAAAAGTAATAACTTAGAATTCTTTATAAGAGACTTCACAAAGATCCTTTTGACCTAAAATTTATAGTTTTACAATATTTTCTTTTGCGTTTTAATTGTTTCAGAAGAACTAATTTATCTTTTCGAATAGTTTAAGGGAAGAGCTTGCTAAGGAGGGAAGTAGTCATGGAAAATAAATAAATAAATAAATAAATAAATAAATAAAAAACTCTCAATTGTGTATAAGCTTTCCAATGGTCTTTCCTTCGACAACACAAAATCCACTTGCCGAAGAACTTGTAAAAGCTTGGAAAGGTGAGAGACAAAAATACTCTTCCTCATCCTCTGAAACGTGTTCCATGTGGCAGGAACAAACAATATATTCAATTTGTTGAAGTTCAACTTGTGGCTTGATGATGCAAGAAAGATATTTCGGAATATTATTGGTAGTATTTTTTGTTTTTGTTATTATGCTGCGAAAGATTCACATTGAGGCCCTATATGTACTGTGAAGAATATTGTCCTGGACCAGGTTGCGTGGTATACTATTTTCTCTTTATTGGATCTTGATAGGAGCTGGGTGTGTATGACATACCGACAGTGTGTCGTTGACACTCAGTCTCGTCAACCGTGTACCTGCGGCCCATAGCGAAGTGAGGCGAAGGACCCTGCATATAATGAATGGTAACCCTACCGAGGACTTTATATAGTGGAAATGTGAAAATACAAAATACTCACTCACTCAATAATAATTAAACAGATTACCTCACAAACATATGCCTGGGTTACATTACTATACTATACTATACTATACTATACTATACTACGCAGGCACTATAAACAAACTATAACTATCCTCTCCCAACTGAAAGCTACAAAGTTTATACATATATCCAATTGCACATCACCTTTATTCGCATGCAATCCTTAGGGCTTAACTGATATAAGTAAAATTAAAAATAAACCATCGACTTTTAGGTTTTTGTTTCTTTGTTTCTTTGTTTCTTTTGTTTTTGTTTTCCCTTTTTCCTAATCTACCCTTTCCTTTACAGAATCAAGATAGGAAAGTAAGGAAAAAGTAAGCAATATTATAAACAAGCCTGTGGTTAGGCATATTGAAACAATCGATCGCTCTATTCTTTTTTTTTTTCCTTTTTGTCCTAGTATTCACGAAAGAGTAGAATTCAATTAAAAGAATTTGTTACTCCTCATTAAGAGAATGTCAAAAACTTCATCAAAGAAATATAGCTACCATGATACTCATATACATCTTCAAGCTCCAATAGAAGGATCTTCATCTACTACCACTACTCCACTCCGAAGAAACCATAATCATACTCACACTCATACGCATAATAATGGCAATAACCATCTAATAAGTCATCATCATTCGGGATCTTCTAACTCAGATTCAAACTATGAAGTAGATAAAGATAAAGATAAAGATAGTCCAAGATTATCAGATGCTGCATCATCAACTCCAACCTCCTTAGAAGAATTCCATTCCATTAATAATAAGAATAATAATAACAAAATTGAAAAAAAATCCAACTTAAAACCAAAGAATAACACCGATTCCATTGATCCATTGCTATTAAATTTTAATTTCTCAATAAATGATGACAATAATAACAAAAATAACGACGATGATCAAAAAGTTCATGCTCATATCCATCATTTAAATACTTTCAATAATAAGTCTCATAGTACTACTACAACAACTAACACTGTTAATCCCAACAACAACAAATTTGATGCTAATGATGATGATCCTATACAAGGACGATTATTACTTCGAGATGAGTCATTGAAAAAAAATTATCATCCATGGAAAGTGATTACAAACACAGAAACTGATAATGATAATAGTATTAATAACACTTCTATTAATACTGATGATGACAACAGTAAAATAATACTAGCAAATAATGATTACGAAAAAAAAATAATACCGAATTACAACATTGGTACAACGTTAACCACAGATTCGACTAATAAAAGAATTTCAAATAGTCTAGTACTTGATGATACTAATTTAATACATACAAGCTCATATATTCATGATAAACAAGATGATCATATTTTATTAAATAAAATAGTTTCAAGGAAATCTTCTTCAACACCAAAAGCTTCAACAAGAAGAAATACTCAAGATTCAATTAGAACTAATATACCATTCCATGCCTCAAAACATTCTCAAATCTTACCTTTAGATCATTTTGAAATAATTCCTTATGAAAATTCAAATTCAAATTCAACCTCAAATAATAATAATAATGACATGAAAAGGAAAAGACCAACTAATCATTCAATGTCTTCTTTGCCTGTACCTTTCCATTTTAAAGATAATTCCATTTCATATTCATATCCATCGAAATCCACTAATGCCAATGCTAATGATACTACAAAGAATAATGATCAAAATAGAACAAACTTTCATTCCTTGTCAACTGTTTCATTACCACCAGATATAATTTCTGTCCCTAATAACAACCCCATCATCAGCAACGCCCAACCATATCGTCCAAATATTCAACAACATCATCATCATCACCATCATCATCATTCCTATAAAAGTAAAAATAAAACTAACATGAATATGGGGAAACCAGGTGATTTGAAAAGATCTGAATCTGCCACAGCAGAAATCAAAAAAATGAGAGAATCATTATTACATAAAAGAGAAATGAAACGTAAAAGGAAAACATTTTTAATAGATGATGATCGTGTGTTAATTGGTAATAAAGTCAGCGAGGGTCACGTCAATTTCATCATAGCCTATAACATGTTAACTGGGATTCGTGTAGCTGTATCACGTTGTTGTGGTATAATGAAACCATTAACTTCTGCTGATTTTAAATTAACTAAGAAATTAGCCTTCGATTATCATGGTAATGAATTGACTCCATCATCACAATATGCTTTCAAATTTAAAGATTATTCACCTGAAGTATTTAGAGAATTGAGAGCTAAATTTGGATTGGATCCAGCTGACTATTTAGTTTCATTGACTTCCAAATACATCTTAAGTGAATTGAATTCTCCTGGTAAGAGTGGTTCATTTTTTTATTATTCAAGAGATTATAAATATATTATCAAAACCATTCATCATTCGGAACATAGACATTTAAGAAGACATTTAGAAGAATATTATAATCATGTAAAAAATAATCCAAATACTTTAATTTGTCAATTTTATGGATTACATCGTGTGAAAATGCCAATATCATTCCAACATAAAGTAAATCATAGGAAAATTTATTTCATAGTGATGAATAATCTTTTCCCACCTCATCTTGATATTCATACTACTTTCGATCTTAAAGGTTCCACTTGGGGTCGGTATACAGAGGTTAATCATGAATTAATGGAAACTGATAAGTTTTATAGACCCGTTTTGAAAGATTTAAATTGGTTAGAATTAGAAAAGAGAATAAATTTTGGTCCCGTTAAAAAGAAAATGTTTTTAGATCAATTGAAGAAAGATGTAACATTATTATCGAAATTAAATACAATGGATTATTCATTATTATTAGGTATTCATGATATCAATAAAAATCAAGAATTTTTGATTCCAGAATCAGGATCAATTTTTGACGAAGAACACCAACAACAACCGCTACAACAACAAGTACAACATCAACAACAGAAGCAAAGAATGTCTGTGATGGTTGGAACAGGTGGAAGTAATATCCCTATGAATAAAACAGTAGTACCACATTATTTTAAACAAAATGAAGGAGGGATCATATCATCTAATGAACTTAATATGGACGGGAAGGAAATCTATTATGTTGGTATCATTGATTGCTTAACTAATTATTCCATAATGAAAAAATTAGAAGCATTTTGGAGAAGTTTAAATCATGATCCGAAAACAGTTAGTGCTGTTCCTCCGAAGGATTATGGTGATAGATTTTATAAGTTTATTGAAAAATCAGTGGATACTTCTCCTCGGAAGAAATATAAAGATAATCCAAATGTTGGGAAATACAAAGATTAACTCTAATCATGTTGCGTAAGGGGTTTTAAAATCATACAAAAAAGCTTACGTATTTGCTCATATCTTTGAAGATAATGTTTTCAACGAGAATTGGAATAAAAATTATATATTCAATCTAAATCTCTATGAATTACCTAGGACCTTAATAACTAATAACAAAAGCATTACATAATGAAAGTAAAATTACTCAATTTTTATGAGAATTCATATAGGTCGAGAATAGCTTCATGTAAACGTCCACAATTAATAATCCTCTACCTTTATATATATATATATTTTTGTAAGAAAGGAATCAGTAAGTAGTTGAATATAATTATTTACGTATAGTTTAACATGAAACTTCTCTAAAACTTCTCGTCTCAGCCTCTTCTATACCTCAGTTTATCTCCATTAAATAAAACAAGAAGTAAAAACACGTTATATGTAGTTTATGAAAAATACCTCATGGTACCTGTATGTCTGCCCAACCAAACTTCAAATATGTATGGGTACTGTATTAATCTTGTTTTCTTTGCTGTTATAGAATTGGACATCCGGATTCCGTATCATATACGTAGTCGATGGGCGGTTGATTCGTAATTACCGAAATAGGAATCGAAAACAAAAAGCGGAAATTTTCTTCAGAAAAGATGAACATCGAAAATGAGAAAGGCTTAGTTTTCTTTCGGTCCTCTCTCTGCGCTTATCCTCTCGTGGACAGATTTAAAAGAAGCTCATAATAACCTTTACGTAAACATGAAAAGCTTTCTTTTGATGACAATCTTCGACCGAGTTTCAAATTCAAAATTTTGCAAACAGCCACTATTGCAAGTTGTTATAGTTTGATAATATAAGTGATCCTAACCTTAAAGACTTACTTTAACAATCACTAATACGGGCATAGTCGAAATCGAAATCGAAATTCAACCAAAACCATAAAAATAAAATAACAATATAATGAGCCAACAACAATACTATCAACAAGGCCCTCCACCACAACAAGGTTATTATCAACAAGGCCCACCACCCCAACAAGGGTACTATCAACAACCTGCACCACAACCGATATATATACAACAGGCACCTCAAAAAGAAGAAAGTAGTTGTTGCGCTACCTGTTGTAAGACAATGTTATGTTGTTGTTGTCTAGAAATGTTATGTGGCGCCATGGCTGATCAATAATTAATCGATGGTCAATAGAACATATTCCAAGACTTTCTTTTTACGAAAAGAAAAACAACAAGAAGTTATAACTGTATAGTTTTAGATAGACTTAGTTCCCAAAAACAAGAAACAAAATCAATCATTAAATGCTTTAAGTTATACTCCTTTGTAGATGTTTACGTAAAATATCCACTGAATGGAAAAGTAAACCATTTATGGCACATAAAGTTATCAATAATGTAATGAAGTTAAATAATATGATCATGTTTTATTACTTCTTAAATTCTAATGCGCATGAATCAAATTTCCCGTTTAAACAACGAGCAATTGCAAGATAACTGATTCGAAGGAAGAGATATAGGTGTGTTGGTAAACAGTAAATAATATATTATGTGTTATTTATTTTAATTCCATGCCCTCTTCGTTTGAAAGTAATGAAATGATTTTAAGAATGGTAAGAGCTTACTGTTCTTGGCATTTGGTCCTGCGCTATCAGAACGTGGATTGATTCCATGTCTGGAATCACTTATCATTCTGTGTGTACTCATTTTTATCCTATGTGAAAAAAGAAGTTAACTAAAAATCTTACAGGTTGGTATGAATTTGATATTTTAGTCTCTCTCACCAAACTGTATCAATCGAGATCTATGAAATATTAATGAATTTATGACGTTCGCCTTGACTGACAAGCACCATCATTCAAAACAAAGCATTATATAGCGTATTCGTCCCAACCATCAATGTGTGTATCATGTATAGAAGGTTTTGCAATTATGTAATGATTTTATATTACTTATTATAGTCTATTTAAAGATATATTGTAGTAGGAAAAAAATACGAAAAATCTTAAAACCTGTTCTATTAAGGATCACAAAAATTAGTATATTCCAGAAAATGCTCGTGTAGCTCAGTGGTTAGAGCTTCGTGCTTATAGGGACACTCGGATTATCCGAAGTTATCTGTACAAATATGATCTTTCAAACCAGATCAAATTTTAAAGCAACGCGACCGTCGAGGGTTCAAACCCCTCCTCGAGCACTTTCCATTCTTTTTTATTTACTTTGAAAAAGTTTATCGTTTATCACGGTAACAAAATTTTGAAAAATCTAAAGGAATAGTAGACTCACAGATTATGATGATGAGCTCTGAAGTATATACAAAAATTGGATGACATTCGCGAGATATAAGAGCCAGATTTATGGACACTCGAAAGGTAACAAAGCAAGAGGTCGATAACTTGAGTCAATTTCGTATTATTTTATTATATTTCTCTACTTCGAGGAGAACGGCCAAGTACAAAATACTATACTTTTTGAAGAGAATATGGCCGGTAAAAAAAATAAATCTAACCACAAAAATGCCTCTGCATTGAACGGTAGGAAATCCGATGTGGATGTAGATGATCGTCTTCAAGCCATTATCTTAACAGACTCCTATGAGACCAAATTCATGCCATTAACAGCAACAAAACCAAGATGTCTATTGCCGTTAGCTAATGTTCCATTAATTGAGTACACGTTAGAATTCTTAGCGAAATCAGGAGTCGATGAAGTTTATTTAATTTGTTCATCTCACGCATCACAAATTGATGAATACATTGCAAATTCTAAATGGAATTTACCATGGTCACCATTTAAAGTATCCACAGTGATGTCACCAGAGGCGCGTTCAGTAGGTGATGTTATGAGAGATTTGGATAATAGAGGTACCATTACTGGAGATTTTGTCTTGATTAGTGGCGATGTTGTTACTAATGTTGATTTTAGTAAGATGTTTGAATTCCATAAGAAAATGCGTTCAAAGGATAAGGATCATATTTCTACCATGTGTTTAAGTAGAGCCAACCAATTCCATAGGACAAGATCATTAGAACCTGCTTGTTTTGTTTTGGATAAGGATACAAGTAGATGTATTTATTATGAGGATTTGCCAACTGTTGGGTCGAACAAGAAATCATGTTTAGATATTGATCCTGAGTTATTGGAGAATGTGGATGATTTTGTATTGAGAAATGATTTAATTGATTGTAGAATTGATATTTGTACACCTCATGTTCCACCTATTTTCCAAGAAAATTTTGATTATCAAACTTTAAGATCAGATTTCGTTAAGGGTGTCATTTCGAGTGATTTATTGGGTAAACATATTTATGCTTATATTACCGATGAATATGCTGTTAGAGTGGAAAGTTGGCAAACTTATGATACTATTTCTCAAGATTTTATTGGAAGATGGTGTTATCCATTAGTTTTAGATTCTAACATGCAAGAAGATCAAACGTATTCGTATGACTCAAGACATATCTACAAAGAAAAAGATGTTGTTTTAGCTCAATCTTGTAAAATTGGTAGAAATACAGCTATCGGTTCAGGCACTAAGATTGGTGAAGCTACTGTTATTGAGAATTGTATCATTGGAAGGAATTGTCAAATTGGTGAAAACATTAAATTGTCTAATAGTTTTATTTGGGATAATTCTGTGATAAATAATAATTGTACCATCGAACATTCAATTATTGCCACTGGATCTGAAATTGGACAAAACGTTACCATTAACGATGGTTGTATTATTGGCTTTGATGTTATAATCGATAGTGATATGAACATTCCAAAGGGTACGAAGATTTCAAGTACACCTGTGAAATATATATCAGGTGGTCTATTTGATAGTAATTTGAGTGAAGATGATGAAAGTGATTATTCCGATAAGATTGAAGATACTGAAGCAATAAAGGCGACTGGATTAGTAGGGTATAACGGTGTTGGGTTTGTATACGAGAGTGATGTTTCCGATGATGAAGATGATATGTCTGAAACATTAAAGTTATCCAACACACTAGCGTACCAAATGGAAGAATTATGTTTAAGTGATGAATCCATTTCATCGAGAACGAAGAGAGTAAAAAAGAAAAGAACTATGTCAACCAACAGTATGTACACAGACTTCGAAGGGAATGATTCCGAAGAAGAAGAGGAAGATTTCGAGAAGGAAGGATTTGCAACTATTGAAAGAGCTATTGAAAACAATCATGATTTGGATACAGCAATGTTAGAATTAAACACATTGAGAATGAGTATGGATGTTACCTATCATGAAGTGAGAACAGTCACTGTTCTTGCCATTTTACAAAGAGTATATCATTTCATTGCTACACAAACTTTAGGTGCCAAAGAAGCCGTGCAAAAGGTGTTTGGTCAATGGGGGTTACTGTTTAAGAGACAAACTTTTGATACAGAGGAATATATTGATTTAATGAATATTCTACTTGATAAAGTTGTTGACCAACATTTCGAGAAACCAGATTTGGTCTTATTTGGTGCGTTGAATTCTTTGTACGATAATGATGTGTTGGAAGAAGATGTTATCTACAAGTGGTGGGATGAAGTTTCTGACGATCCACGTTACGAAGAAGCCAAGAGATTAACAGCCAGATGGATAGAGTGGCTGAAAACAGCAGATGAAGAGTCATCTTCTGAAGATGAAGACGATGACTAGCAACCCCCCACCTTTTATACATTAAGACAAGACTGCATTTTTTAGTAATATTAATCTAAAACTTCATATATATATATATATAATATTATTATCATCACAATACTTTCACGGAGTGGGTTATGCAACACACTCTTTTCTTTCATTGTTCTTGTTCATTGCTCGTTCCAATGTGAGCGCATCTTTTACATGGGCATTACCCGGAAGTCACACTTCGAGAAAGTTTCAAAAAAAATAGAATAAAAAATAAATAATAATAATGGTACCGCTCAGTTCACTTTTGATTTAGGCTTTTAAGCTGGTAGATAATGAATGAAACAAGAATTTACATCAGTGAAGTGTACGCACACACGGTTTTTAACAAAGTACATACAAATAGACAAAGACTCGAAACGGAATACTCTGTATCATAACTTAATATCAACATATATAAAGAATAAGCAAGAAAGATGCAAACTTTAAAAGTAGTCTGTTGTGGTGACGGTAGTATTGGTAAGACCTGTCTTTTAATTTCATATACAACGAACCAATTCCCGGCTGATTATGTCCCCACAGTTTTCGATAATTATGCAGTCACGGTGATGATCGGAGATGTACCATACACCCTGGGATTATTTGATACAGCAGGACAAGAAGATTATGATAGATTAAGACCACTATCGTATCCATCCACGGATGTTTTCTTAGTTTGTTTCAGTGTAATTTCTCCACCTTCTTTTGAAAACGTCAAAGAGAAATGGTTCCCTGAGGTTCACCATCATTGTCCCGGTGTCCCATGTTTGATTGTGGGTACTCAAATAGATTTAAGAGATGATAAAGTGATTATTGAAAAATTACGAAGACAAAAATTACAACCGATTACGCCTGCACAAGGTGAAAGGTTGGCAAGAGAATTGAAAGCGGTAAAATATGTCGAATGTTCTGCTTTAACGCAACGTGGTTTAAAGAATGTCTTTGATGAAGCCATCGTCGCAGCATTGGAACCTCCCGTTATAAAGAAGAGCAAGAAATGTACAATATTGTAGACAGACTATCTCTCTCCATATTTGAGGATTGAATGTCTGTGCTGAACAAGATACAACAGATCAAGTGGTGGCGCCAATTAAGCGACAAGGAAAGGAATAGAGACCAGCGAATTGTTCAATTTTTCATTTTTTCTGTTTATTTGATTTATATATAACGTTATGTACCTTCTTTCATTTTTTCTTTAGATAACTTTTTTATATATATATTATAATTTTTTGAACGATAAGTTGGATAACTTTGATAAGGGACAACATGGACATGCATTAATTGTATGATTTTACACATAACAATATTTAACCTCTGTCATTCATTGCCTTTTTCTCTTCCTCTTTAAAAGTGTCTTCTTTTCAAGTAAAGAGACTTTGAAACTTTTTCTTTTGATATAGGACGGGTAATACCTTAGTTGAAATAAAATTTGAAAAGTGGCAAACTTCAAATAAGAGATACAATGTGCATTTGAAAGTTAGAAGAAGTGCAGCTTAGTGCAGTCTAGTGCAGTCTAGTTGGAAACTTATCTATCTCAAGGCAAGGGAGGATTTATTTACTTGAAGAAGCAGCACATATACAATTGAAGGAAGGATGGCTCAATTGTTCAATAATTCTCGTTCCGATACTTTATTCTTAGGTGGTGAAAAAATCAGTGGTGATGATATCCGTAATCAAAATGTATTGGCAGCCATGGCCGTCGCTAACGTTGTCAAATCATCATTAGGTCCTGTTGGGTTAGATAAGATGCTAGTTGATGATATTGGTGATTTTACAGTGACCAATGATGGTGCTACTATCTTGTCTCTTTTGGACGTTCAACATCCAGCGGGGAAAATATTAGTAGAACTAGCACAACAACAAGATAGAGAAATCGGGGATGGTACTACTAGTGTCGTTATTATTGCTTCTGAATTATTGAAAAGAGCTAATGAATTGGTTAAGAATAAAATTCATCCTACTACTATCATTACTGGGTTTAGAGTCGCATTAAGAGAAGCTATTCGTTTCATTAATGAAGTTTTATCTTTAGATGTCGCTTCATTGGGTAAAGAAACTTTAATTAATATTGCAAAGACTAGTATGTCTTCTAAGATTATTGGATCTGATTCTGATTTCTTTAGTAATATGGTTGTCGATTCGCTTTTGGCGGTGAAGACTCAAAATTCTAAAGGCGAAACTAAATATCCTGTTAAAGCTGTTAATATATTAAAGGCACATGGTAAATCTGCGACTGAATCAGTATTAGTCAATGGGTACGCGTTGAATTGTACCGTTGCATCACAAGCAATGCCAAGACATATTGCAGGCGGTAATGTGAAGATAGCATGTCTTGATTTAAATTTACAAAAGGCACGTATGGCAATGGGTGTCCAGATCAATATTGAAGATCCTGAACAATTAGAAGAAATACGTAAACGTGAAGCAGGTATAATCTTAGAAAGAGTTCAAAAGATTATTGATTCAGGTGCTCAAGTTGTTTTGACTACCAAGGGTATTGATGATTTATGTTTAAAGGAGTTTGTTGAAGCTAAGATAATGGCTGTTAGACGTTGTAAAAAGGAAGATTTAAGAAGAATTGCCCGTGCCACTGGTGCTACTTTAGTAAATTCCATGTCCAATTTGGAAGGCGATGAAACTTTTGAATCCAGTTATCTAGGTGTTTGTTCTGAAGTGGTACAAGCTAAATTTTCTGATGATGAATGTATTTTAGTCAAAGGTACTTCAAAGCACTCTTCTTCTTCCATTATTTTACGTGGTGCAAATGATTACTCATTAGATGAAATGGAACGTTCTATTCACGATTCATTATGTGTAGTGAAAAGAACTTTAGAAAGTGGTACCGTGGTACCAGGTGGTGGTTGTGTAGAGACTGCATTAAACATATATCTTGATAATTTTGCCACAACTGTGGGATCTAGAGAACAATTAGCCATTGCAGAATTTGCAGCTGCATTGTTAGTTATTCCAAAGACTCTTGCAGTTAATGCTGCTAAGGATTCCAGTGAATTGATTGCCAAACTGAGATCATACCACGCTGCTAGTCAACTGGCCAAGCCAGAAGATATCAAGAAGAAGAATTATCAAAATTATGGGTTAGATTTAATCAAGGGTAAGATTGTAGATGAAGTCCATGCTGGTGTCTTGGAACCAACGATTGCCAAGATCAAATCATTGAAATCTGCTCTAGAAGCATGTATTGCAATTCTTAGAATCGATACTATGATTACAGTGGATCCAGAGCAACCAAAGGAGGATCCACATGGTCATTAATAGAAAAGAAGTCTTAAACTTGATACAAATACTAATAGTAGTATATAAAGTACGTTTTTATTAGGTATTCTATGTAAATTATAACATTCTCACATTATAAACCAGAGGCTTGCTTCACGCGAAGCTCATCAATAGCTTCGTATTATCTTGGTCAGTCCGTCACTACGTACTACTCCAGGATGATTACTTATGGATCCCATAAGATTAACTGAAAACTGAGGGCCAGAATAAGGATTTGGGATTATGCAAGGGTCCTCTAACCGAGGTCTTCTATTTAACTACCCTAAGGGCAAATGCTTAATAGATACCTGACTGTTGTACGACGGATTCTCTGTCCCCCCACCAGGGGACGAGAAAAAAAGTTGACACACAAATTTTCTCGCCGCGATTTGCGTGTATTTTTGTCTTTCTGTCTGTCTGCCACGCTGTCTGTCTACCGTGGGGAGAAGTTTCTCCATCAGATTAAAACGGATTCTGGAGAAAAATTGTACAGAGAGAATTTTAATCTATGGGAAAAAAACGTACCTAGGTTTAATCACTCATCGAATAAGACGAGTGAAGTACTCGAGTGACAACCGATAGTGCATACTTTGGACTACCAATTGATATCTGCTATTGAAGGACGGATTGTTTGATTTAATTGAGCATTGGTCCTTCATTTCTACACGGATTGCTATAATTAGACTGAATTGGTCGAAAACATTATTAATCATACATAATAACGAATAAAGCAATTAGGTTATGGTGATCACGAACGAAGCGGCTACAGAACTGGTAGACACTCCTTCATCCGCCGATACAAATGTAACCGCCGAATCGACAAATGGAAAGAAGGAGAAAGTAGTAGAATTGATCGAAGTCGGCGGGAAGAAAGTCAGCAAAACTTCTACTGGGAAAAGAAAATTCCATAATAAGTCCAAGAACGGTTGTGATAATTGTAAGAAACGAAGAGTCAAATGTGACGAAGTAAAACCCTCTTGTAAGAAATGTACCAATATGCAATTGACTTGCGTGTATTCACCCTTACAACCAAGGAAAAGACCCAAAGGCCCGCCTGTGCTAAAACATGTAGCAACCTCTGAGAAGATTATGGCAGGGAGCCCTAACAATGGTATAGATGTAGCCATAAAGAGGGAACGCAGTGAAATGAATTTAGGCTTAGGCCTTGAAAGGAAAATCCTACCACCTCCATCTGGAATATTCAACACAGCTGCAACTACGGCATCTGGTCTTCCGGCTAGCCCATTAAACAGTATATCAATGAAAATGCAAATGAGCAGTGCAAGTAATGATACACAAAAATTTATTCCGAAGGAACAAAACCAATTCTCCAACTTATTAGCTCAATCGCAACGTTTATTGTCGTCGGATAATAATCTCGCTCCACAGTTGTCGCCTCAATTGTTACAGCAGACCCAATTGCCGCCACAACCACCACCATTGCAATTATTAACACAATTGCAATCGTCTGCATCGCCTTTCAATGTTGATCCATCTCTCCTCCCGCAATTGCTCGCAGGATTAGCCAGTAACCCATTACTTCAACAGCAATTACAGCAGTTCCTCCCACAATTCAATTTAAATAATATCCCTCAACCGCAACCGACTAATAACACATTCATTCCACCTATACCAAATATGAATAGTATACCTAATATACCCCAAGTGGCAAGTATGCCGAACTTAGCAAACATTCCAAAACCTAATGAGAGCACTACCAGTACGAATCCAGGAATGTTTGTACCTGAAAATTTTGTTGCAGGACCATTCCATGCTCAACAACAATTACAATATCAATTGCATCAACAATTACAATTGCAACAACATCAACAAATACAATTACAACAAAACCAACAATACCAATTACAACAACAACAACTGCAGGAGCAATTGCAAGAACAATTAAAATCGCAACAAAAACATATAATCGAGGCGCAACTCCATCATCATCAACAACAACAACAAGGACAGCAGCACGAGCAACAGCGGCAAGAACAACGCACGACTGAGGAATTAGATATCTCACCAAAATCAAACTTACCAATCAACATAGGACAGCAAGATGCTGATACTATACAACAACAACGAGAGCAACAAACACAGCAAAACATGCCTAGTATACGAGCTGCTGATTCAGCAACCATTCAAGCAGATACTTTATCACAATTGAATAAGATCGGATTAGATTTGAAAGCACTGGGTTCCTTCCCTACAGCAGGTATTGGTGGTATATCATACGATTTTCAAGAGTTATTAGGTATGAAAGTTAATAGTAACAATAATAACGCTGCTCAGAATAGTCGAGCGGCAAAAGTAAATTCAGCTCAAGAGGCATTAGCTACCATGCAACAACAACAAGAACAAGCTAATAAAAATAGTGAGATATTAGAAAATGATAAAAAGAAAAAGGTACAATCTTCAAACTCCCCCTCGATAATCTCTATTCTTTCCTCCTCAGACCCAACTGCTACTGCTTCTTCTTCTGCTACTTCGGTTGAATCAACTGGAACTGATAATAACTTAACCACTAAACCTGACTCTAATCAACAACAGCAACATAAACAGAGCAATGATGCTTCTAGTTTACCCCTAAGGAAAAGTGGCAGTATTAGTGAAGCACCTTTAAGCAGTGTTGAGAAATTATTCAAATTATCAACAAAAGCAAATTTAAATTTAATAGACATGAAACTATTTCACCATTATTGTACAGAAGTTTGGCCCACAATCACAGCAGCAAAAGTTTCAGGACCAGAAGTTTGGAGCAAAGCAATACCGAAACTTGCATTTGATTTCCCCTTCTTGATGCATTCCATTTTAGCTTTGAGTGCTACTCATCTTGCTCGAGCAGAACCAGGACTAGGACAATACGTCTCCACACATCGATTGGATGCCTTACGATTATTAAGGGAGGCTGTCCTTGAGATATCTGAGGAAAATACAGATGCGTTAGTGGCAAGTGCATTAATTTTAATCATGGATTCGTTGGCTAATGCAGCATCTCCAACTGATTCCAGTCCTAATAATATACTTTCACCATCAGCTTGGGTTTTCCATGTGAAAGGTGCCGCTACTATCTTAACTGCAGTTTGGCCCTTGAGTGAGAAATCTATTTTTTATAATTTGATTTCTGTGGATTTGAGTGCGTTGGGGAATGTGATTAATGAAGATGATGATACTATATCAGAATTATATTGTTTTGATGAGAATTTAGTGGATTTATATCCAGTAGAGATTGGTTCTCCTTATTTGATTACTTTGGCTTATTTAGATAAATTACATCGTGAGAAGAATCAATCTGATTTCATATTGAGAGTTTTTGCATTTCCTGCGTTATTGGATAAGACATTTTTGGCATTGTTGATGACGGGAGATTTAGGTGCTATGAGAATAATGAGAAGTTATTATAAATTGTTAAGAGATTTCACGACGGAGGTGAAAGATACGGTCTGGTTTTTGGAAGGTATTACGAAAGTTCTACCGTCTAACGTGGATTCATATGCTGGCGGTGGTGGGTTACATATGATGTTGGATTTCTTAGGTGGTGGATTGCCATCTATGAGTACTACTAATATGTCAGATTTCTTGTAGACTTTGTATACGAATTGCATTGCATTTTTATTTTCCCTTTATGAATATTTTATATAGATTGTTTTATATTTACAAAAAAGCTAGATACCCATTAATTTTTTTTGTTACTTCTTTCCTCTAGGGCATAAAGTTCTGTCTTCAAAACTATATGATGTAGGTAACGCTAGTTGCACTTCTTACCAGGGAGCTGTGTTACTTCAAGTAACGCCTATTCTCAAGAAATTTCCATTGTTTATTGTTCACACTGTCTGGCAGACAAAGCAAATCTTACCCTGATGTTCCCTTAGAATATTCTAGAAAATTTCATTAGAAAAGAAGGAAGAGCATTGCTTAAGCGGTTATATATATTTAAATCGAGATAAATGAATAACGTTATATAGCTAAATGAAATCATTTCTTCTGATGAATCACTAGATAGGTTTTGTATTGTATTAGAAGGCCCCAAATCTAGCAAGCAAAGAAGAGACACCTTAAGGATGGCAGTTATTAATAATCCAAACAATTGGCATTGGACAGACAAGAATTGTATTACTTGGGCTCGTAAATATTTTGAAGAGCACCTAATTGGTCTTAATACAGGATCAGATGAGAAGGCACATTACTGTGAAGTCACTTCCATTTCATCCATGGAAGGTGATTGTGAAGTGAATCAACGAAAGGGGAAAGTAATTTCTTTATTTGATTTGAATATTGTTATGATGATTAGGGGACAAGTGGATGATGAATCATTTGAAGGTAGTATTAGTGTTCCTGAAGTTGCATTTGATAGTGCTATCGATGATTATCAATTTGATATTTCTATTTATAAGGAGACAAGTAAGTTGAATGAAATCAAACCTAAGATTAGAGAAAATTTGATCCCACAATTGAGAGATAAGTTTTTCCAATTTGGGAAGGATCTATTAGTTACACATGGCTCTGATATTTTACTTCCAGAGGATCAAGTTAATTCTTCATATACAAAACAAAATCAAGAAAAAAGTTTTGCTAATTCATCCTCTTCTAAGAAACAAGCACAAGCACAAACATCTCAAATATCAAATGATGTGAAAGATTCCGCATCTACTTCTAACACTAAGAAAGAAACAACTACTATCACAAGTAATAGTGGGAACACAGCATCTATTCATTTGGAGCCATCATTTAATGTTCCTGCATCTGAATTGTATAGGACATTTCTTGAAAAGCAACGTGTCATGGCATGGAGCAGATCTATGATTAGATATCCATCTGGAGAAAACTCATCATCGAAAGATCTAAGTATAGGAGAGAAATTTGAATTATTTGGTGGTAATGTTACCAGTGAATTGGTTGAAAGTAAATTGAATCAAAAATTAGTATTCAATTGGAGATTGAATGATTGGAGATCTGGGAACACATCAAGATTGGAGTTAGAGTTCCATGAATCTAAAGAATATCATGAAACGAAAGTGAAAGTTAGTTGGACAGGTATTCCAATTGGTGAAGAAGACAGAGTTCGTGCAAATTTTGAAGAATATTATGTTAGATCGATCAAGATAACATTTGGTTTCGGAGCTGTTTTATAAGAAGACAAGCTCAAACAATAACGGCGACGGCGATGATGACGGTGACAATGCCAATATCTATGCCAAAATACGTATAATATGCTCTTATAGACCCATCTAATTATACCTTTATATACTTACTTAGTATAAGCTTTATTATTATGTGCCGTAATTGGGTTAAACCCTAAAGTTTGAACGCGCACGTGATCTTTGCCTTGCTACCAGGGCTAAGTAAAATTAGGGCAACTAGACCCCCCATTTCTAACCTAGCCCTAACTATAAAAGGGTAAAACTCCGGGCTAACCCAGACGCGTCAGCATGGCCGAATGAGGAAATTCAAGGGGGTAGATGCGTGTGGTGCTACGGCAGTGATGATATGTTTCGGATATACCGTATACGTCCAGCCATTAGAGCCCCACATTTTCCAAGTCATGTGGGAATTTGGATAGAGCCGGTCAAAGGGGAATGAAATTGCCGATGGCCAAGCAGTAGTGAAAAGGATAAGGGCTCCCGGAGAACCATGCACGTAGATTCCAGCATCATAAATACACTACGTAGTCTATACCATACCATACCTAAAATCTATACACAAATTTTAATTGGTCAACGCACATGCATGGGTCATTAATAAGATCACTAATTAATAAGTAAGATATACTTAATGATATCATAAAAATGGAATGACACCACGAATGAATGATACATACAGCCTAGTACGGTACATTTTGCCAAGCAAAAGTAAGAATATGTATGTTGGGAATTTAGTCTGTAAGTAGTATTGCTTGTTGTTGTTACATGTGTGTATGAATGACACAGCTTGGTGATGTATCGGTGGCAAAATAGTGTCTATGAAGGATGCACCCTTCTCTACAAATTACCCTCAAACGATAATGGTAAAGGACTCCACGACATCTTGAACGATCTTAATGGTCCTGGATATTACCTTGTTTCAATAAATAAGTCTCTTTTTTATGTAGTCTATGTGGTATATCTCGTTTCCTTGTTGGACGGAAATACACCGTTCATACATACATAATACATTTATAACCAATAAAACACAGTTTGGTTTCGTGGCAAAATCAAGGAAAGTAGCAAATTTATATATTATACTATCCATTTCCTTTTAAGATTTCTAGTTATTACACTGTATACATATACTACTAGAGTGATATACTATTTAGAGTGAAAGATAAGATTTCAAACCTCAACTTTATTTTGATCGAGCCATTTATACCCACAAAATCTCGAAACTAGAAATATATACGTAACTACGAAAGCACAGCTCGCTATCATCTTTGTTCTGTTTTTGCCAAATACTTCAATCTAGTTTTCCTTTTATGAATCTGTAGGCTTCATTTAAAAATCCGCTAACCAAATTAAATATTGCCATTCGTCATCCAATCATAATTACCTTCGAAAATAAAATTAAAAGGTCACATACATACATATACACACACATATACACAGAAAAGTGTACTAATATTCATTCATAATTTTTAATCAAATAGACAAGAAAAAAGGGCTACTTTGTAACAATAATAGCATATGCTTCCAAAAGGTTTAAAGAGTAAAACAAATAATAAACCACCATCACTCACTTTAATGTCATCATCACCAAAGAAATCACCATCTTCAGCAACAAATAAAGAAAAATCTATATCTTCAACTCTTTCCCAAAATTCGTTATCAGTTTCATTATCTACTGTTGCCACCGATGAACTTGAAATATTGTCTAATAATGATAACAGAGCAGATAGTAAATCAATCGTTACTTCATCGACCGTAATTACTAATAATAATAACATGAATGCTAGAGTTAATAAAAAAATGAAGGAATTACCTGAAAACTTGAGATTAAATGGGAAAACACCAAGTGGGAAGGTTAGATTATTCGTTTGTGAAATTTGTACAAGAGCATTTGCAAGACAAGAACATTTAGTTAGACATGAAAGATCACATACTAAAGAAAAACCTTACAATTGTGGGATTTGTAGTAAAAAATTCACGAGAAGAGACCTTTTAATTAGACATGCTCAAAAAGTTCATAATGGGAACGTTGTTGATACAGTGGCTGCGTTGAAGGCACCTTTATCATCAACTGCTTCAGCCTCTACATCAAGAAGGAAATCTTCCATCAGTAATAAGAAAACAAAGTCAAATCGGAAAATCTTAAAGAGAAGGGCATCGTTTAGTGCACAATCAGCAAAAAATTATGCAAATGCGGAATTGAAAAATTTCGATATTAGAAATTCTATTGAAAAAATAGCTTTTTCAACTCCAGAATTATTGCCGATTGACTTTAGAATTAATGATCCATTTCTCTCAAATGATAATCTCAATTTGAACATTAATAATAATGATAATGATAACAACTCCAATTTAAATGTTAATCCATTTATCTCTAATCATTTTCAAGGAGATTTCTTAAACAGTATTAATTACGCCAACAATAAAACTAATAATAATAATATTCATCATTCAACAACGGCTAATATTCCAATCGAATTTTCGTTATTGGACTCAACCAATTGGGTCAATGATTATAATAATAATAATATCCCATCTACTTCAGCATCAGATGAAAGAACAAGTCCATTAGAGAAAATACATGAAGAAAATGAAGAGGCTCAACCAGATATACAACAGCATACACAACAGCTTGTTGTACCATACCAACCTTTGAACCTCCGTACAACTTCGTCTTTGACTTTAGAAGATAATAATGATAAAATAGAAGTGAAATCCTTATTTTCTAATAATACAAAAGATATAATTGATGAAATCAATCAAAGAGCTAACAAACTGAACAATAAGTTAGATGAAAATTCAAATCTCGATTCTACTTCAAATATTTTCACTCCACCTTCCATTTCTCCATTTGACTTTGATAAATTATCTTCCTTGGGAGATTTATTTCCATCTCAAATAAATGAGGAAGATCCTTTCAATTTACAAAATCCAACTTTTGTAGATCTCTTCCAAACAGATTTTTCATTAATTGGCAATGATATCGGCATCGAAAATCGATTTTCAAATTTAAATCAACAAATTCCAACCCCATTAGATAAAATAACCACAAGTGGGAACCCATATTTCCATGATTTATTTAGTAATAACCATAGTAATATTGGTAATAGTGACTCTAGCACTAATATCCATAACAACATTACAAATGATGGTTATTCTAGTTCTGAAGCTTTACTTCAAACAAACTATATTGATCCACGTCTTCAACTTAATAATAATAAGTCATCAATGTCGTCGTCATCTACAACAAATGCTGATGGATTTTATGATAGTAATAATAATCCCACTTTACCAGCTCCAGTACCAATCCTTTTCACATCGAAGTTATACAATATGTGTACAATTGTACTAAATTATTTCAATAAGAATAAATCTAATAACTCTCAGCATAGTACGGTGCCAACAACTGTAATCTTACCTGATTGTGATGAATTGAATGACTTACTGATTTATTTCGAAAAACATTTCCTATCTCATTATCCATTCATCCATAAAGATATTTTTAACTTCGATTTCTTATCATTAACTAAATACGTTTACGAAATAGATGATGATTTAATAATTGAACAAAAATTAAATGAGGGGAATGAAATGTTGAAATTCGCAAGTTTAGTTTGTTTACCATTATTCATGTGTACTTTTGGTTCCACTTTTAAACATGGTGGCAGCAATCCTAAGACTAAAGAACTTTATGAGGCAAGTAGAAGAGTCCTTAGTGTTTATTTAGAAGTCAAAAAGGAAAATCAAAATAATCATAATAATATCAACAAAAATAACGATAGTTCTTCTTCATCATCTACCGCTGCTCCTAATAACAATACAGAGAATCCAACTCAACATATTTGGTTGATCCAATCTTTAACTTTATCCATCATGTTTGCATTTACTGCTGATTATTCACATAAAATTGATACTGAATTATTGAAAAGACAATTGTCAGCAATTTGTTCTATTATAAGAACAAATTTCCTAAGAGAAATATCAATATCACTAACTAAGAATCATGACGAATTAATATTCAGTTCAGCTTTTGAATATGTTATGTTTGAATCCAAAATAAGATGTACTGTAATGATTTATAAGTTTTGTCAATTCTTAGAAATTTTTTTCAATTTCCATTCCAAATTATTCATTAAACAAAATGATATTCAATCTATTTGTATTCCAGATGATGAAATCATTTGGAATATGTCACCACTTTTACTTACAATGAAAGATCCAACTTTGAGAATAAAGGACAGGAAACAGCATCCTGTTACTTTCCAACAATTTTATAACAGTTTTGTTTTCAATGATACTGGATTGAATATGATTCCTGAATTTTTAGCCACAGCAATGTTATTTTATGAGTACTCATCTAATAAAAACTCATCAAATTTCCATATCTTTTTGACTAAAATTGATACCAAGAAACTAGAAATTAATATAGCACAACCTTTGGTTTCAAATTCTCCTAATTTTGATTCCAATAGCGATGACAATAATTTCAGTCGCCTTCCTTATTTCAAAATATCACCTTCCAAGATAATGAAACAAGATGCTACTGTAGTTAAAAATTGTTTAATGACTATCTATTTCTTTAATGGTATTGATCAAAGATTCAGTTCTAAGATTTGGGAAAATCAAATCCCATTGATATTCAATGAATTTTTAAGTTCAAGAAATAATAATTTGTTGACTAAAGGTTCTTACAGTTTATTGACTAATTTCTTAATCTCCTTAAATTGTTCCATCCAAAATATATCAAAGCTAATATCATTCGATAAATCAACGGATAAAATTGTCTTCAATACATCTAAATTTTCACTTTTCAACATTCAAGGCTATTATTATAATTTCCTAAGTATCATTAAATTCTTATTAGATTTTGAAGAAACACCAAATTTCAAGTTATTGTGCATCTTTACTGAATTGAACAAATTAGCAAATAAAATTTTCATCCCTGAATTTTTAAACATTTGTCCACAATTTTTTGAAAAATTTGACGATATTAATAAATTGAAATCAGAAGCCAACTCAGCTACAAGACTCTCGTCAATTAATATCGAGAAATTGGAAAAGTTAATTGATAATGTCTTAGTATATTCATTTAATGATACATCATATTTGAACATGTCAGAACAAACGACCAATGAATTTTTATTTGGTGTTGATCATTCCAACCTCAATTTCAATACAACTGTTGATAATGATGATGATAACAATATTACTAGGAATAAAATCCATAATAATAATAAACGCACGATGGGTCAATCGTCAGCTACACAATCATCAGTGGATTTGGTTTCACTTCAAAGAAAACACGCTGATAATAGCATGGATATGGGCAATCATTTCCATAATATTAATAAGAATCATTGTGTTAATAAACAGACATTTGAAAAAAGATATCATCTTTCTACTAAATATATTGTTATTGCGAAGAGTTTCTTCACTTTCGTTAATGAATCCTACGTTCAATGGCATTTCATTGATAAAATTATAAATGATTTTAAAGAATTGGAAAGATTACTAAGTTTCGAACTTAATGAACGATCATTATCTAAATTAAAATTAGAAGCATTCAACTAAGAAATAGAGGAAAAGTTTTGTGTTCATCATCAATTTTACCTCTTTTATTATGCTCATTCCAACAATAAAAAAAAAAAAAAGTGAAAAACATCTTTATTTCTTCTATGAAACTAAATTATACCTCTTTCCCTGTATTATACAAGCACACACAGATAATATTCTTTAATTCGTATACATATATATATATATATATATAAAATTCATAAAATAAAACACATTAACATTTTAAAATTGTCCTTTTATAAAATTATATACTGTCGTTGTAATCTATCCTATTTCTTATATACGTTAAATAAATCTAATAATCTTCATCCTCGAAACCTGTTGATTCATTAACAATAGTTTGAATAAGCCATTCTTTCCCTTCTACATGAAACGTAACGGGACTTCCACCGAATTTCTCGGATATGTCTTTTCTTGCTTCATCCAGTAAACTACTACTTATTTTCCCCGTGTCATCACTCATGTATACTAATATCTTATAATTCTCAAGCATACATACATCAAATAATTTCTCCAAAATAATTAATAAAGGTTTAGAATAATCTTCACTCATTACATCCATGTCACTTTCGTAGAACTTATTGATCCCTAAACATTCGAATAGAAATTTGAGAAAGTCATCCAATTGAGAATAACCATAAAATAAAACAATATAGCCTGACATTTTATTCTTTAAATGACTTACCTGATTTTGCAAAGTTGAACCCTCAAGTAATTTACTGTAAAATGAATGTATGTTGTACGATTTAATGATACCAGTCTTCATAATACGATCTAGACCTAATCGGAAACTTTCACCCGCAGGTAAAAGAAATTCATAAATCGAGTTTAAAAGGAGTTTATTATTTTTGAGACATTTATGGATGAATTTCCAGTGTAGAATGGGCCAACCAAGCGCTAAGGTCTCTAAGTATTTTAGACTTCTCAAATGGCGTTTAGCTAAAAGGCAGGCAAATTTATAATCCTTGAATGGACTGTTTGGATTCCACTCGAGATGCATTTGACTTTCTCTTAGGATTATATTTTCATCTTCACCTAATGGCATTGTGGATGCGACAGTGGGGTTATCAAATAAACTAGCAAAGCCAAGTTCTATAACTTTACCACCATTAGATTCTATAAGATGACAAAGTTCTGCTTTATTATCATATATGTTCGAGAGAACAAAAAGACACTTATCAAAGATTTTGGTACCTGAGTTTTTCGATTTTAAAGAAACTGGTATGAGCGGTAGTTCTACGTCAAGACTTGTTCCTGTGGGTTTCTTTATTGGTGTTATTGTCGGCTCCTTTATAATGGCTTCGATATCTGATTCTTCGTTTGTAGCTCTCCTGGTAGTTTTTCTAGGAGAATTAATGAAAATGCTCTTTCTTCCTCGTATAGGATGTTCCAAATCTTTATGAGCTTTCCCCTTGGTACTAATTCCATCCTCTAAGATAATTTTGGGTCTCTTGGCCCACTCATCTAAATCAATCGTTATGACAGAAAGAGGTTTAATAAATGTCCGTTTACCTAAACCTCCAGATACTGTCTTCTTTCGCATATAAACAGTATCATAACCACGGACACATCTGATAATATTCGGATCATGTGATTCACAGTTCAATCCAGTGACTACATACTTATTGCCATTCCAATTCACAGTGTCACCAATCCTAATATCTAAGTAGTAAACATCTTCACGTTTACTTTCTTCTTTACCAGTATAAAACAATACCCAACATCTATCTTTCGAAATCTCTTTTGGCAAAAGAATACCTGGATAAAATTGATAATTTAATGTATATTGAGACCAAATTGCGTTTTCGAATTGTATATCATTTCTCGATAGATATTGAGTATCTTCATTTCGTAACTCAGTTGGAAAATTATAAGTACGTTCGTTTTCATCTGAATCCTTGGTATTATTATCTTGCGTTACAACTTCTTGCTCTTGATCTTTCGTATCGTCCTTATTTGTAACAGATTCCTTCTCTTCTTCTCTCATAAAATCTGTTCCACGTATCAGTCGTTTCTTTGGAGATGGCATGCTACTTCGATGTTCCTCACCTTTCGAAATTTCTACCGTTTCGAATTGTTTTCTTTTCATCTTTCTTCTACTGTATACAATATCTTGAGAATCGTTACGGAGTGATTTTAGTACTTCGTTCGTTTCAACAGGTTCATTATCTTGATCTGCGTTGTTTTGCGCTTGGCTTACTGACTCCTCTTCCAATTCAGGCAGCTCTTGAGTTACCTCTGCTTCACTTAATGCTAGGTTATCTTGTATATCTTGATCTGTATAATTGAGGTTTCCATTAGAGTCCTTGTACGAATATGGTTTGCTTGATACTTGAAGAAAAAATCTTCTCGAAGCTTCTGTCTGCAGATTTTGAGATTCTTGTTCATTATTTGATGCTTGTGATACTTGATGTTGCTGTTGCATCTCCGGGTCTGTTTGTTCAAATGTTGCAGTATAAATATCATTCATAGAAGGTGAACTAGTTTCAGCAACTTCGATCGTTGGTTCCAACCTGTTGTTGTCCCCCATAGGAGGCTGGGTTTCTGGCAACGTCGTATTCGTAGCAGTAGAAGATGGTTTAGAGATTATTTCTTGAGTTGAGGAGGAATTGGTGTTCTCAATGATTGGAAGGGTCGATATTATTGAATCTCGAATGGGATTATTTTGGAGGGTTGGAGAATAAATCAACTGTGTTTCCACTTCTTCGTGTAATGGTTGGATGTTTTCAGTAGGTAGCACCGTTTGGGTTGAATCAAAATTATTTAACGCTTTAGATTGTCCATTCCTAATGATTTGTGTGGATTTATTACTGTTAAATTCAGATTGTTCTTCAGGACGAAACACCCATTTATTAGATAAACTGGCATCTGTAGTATCATTAATGCGTGAATAATCACTGGTATTTGGATCATCCTGGATTTTACTAGTTGAAAAGTCGTGTCGTATTTCTTCATCATCACCTTCATTTTCTCCTTCTTCCTCTTTTTCTTTTACTACTTGCAAACTACAATCATTTTCGATGTCCACTACCTCTCCGGGGTTTGAAAATACAATCATTGGTTTTGAGTTGCTTTCCGAAGTAGGATGTATCAGATCTTCTGCTATCGTTAGAGTGTCAGCATGGTTTACAGGGCTATTGTTAACCGATTCTACAATATTTTTCTTTTCGGTTTGGATGTCTTCATTATATGTTTTTGCTTCATTTTCCATACCATTAATTGAGATTAGATTTTCATTTTCCTTTTGAAGCAAATTAATTTGTGCCTTTAACAATTCATTATTTTCTATATTATCCAAATGTTTTAAAGACGGTATTCTATTACTTGATAGTAAACTTATAGATTTCCGTTGTGATGGTGGGGTATCTTCTAGTTGGAAATTTAAATTCGGAGGTAACATATTATTTTCTGACGTACGGCTAATCATCTTCGTTTTTCGCGGTGACCCATTCAGATAGTTTGATTCTTCGTCTTCATTAGTAGCTTTAAGATTAGAGAAAAATAACGAATGCTCGTTATCATCTCCTAAGGCGCCACTAATAACTTCTGTACTTTGGAATTTTCCTCCCTCTTTTATTGCACCTGTAGTATCATTATTTATATTTTTACTTTCGATTGTATTTGAAGTTCTCTTCCCTATAGGAGTGTCTTGTAATGTTGCATTTTTAAATTCTTCTAATAGACGGTTTCTACCAGGTGATTTGTTTGATTTAAAGAATTTCGTAATTCTATCGAGATCGGGAGTCCTTCTATTGTACCGCAGCCTAGTAGTTGTTTCGTCAATATCGTTAGGCACTGGTGAACGATCATGAAACCTATTTTGAGATGATTCCACTATTTTATCTCTGGAACTAGGTAGCGACATTCGTATATCATTACTTGTTGTATCATCTTTCATATCGGAATGAGAGAATATTGGTGCAGAGTTCCTTTCAGGAAGGAGGATATCATTATTTGTAGTGTGAAAGGATGAGGTTTTCTCTGCAGTTGGTGTTCGCTGAAATTCTACTGTATCATTCATTTGAATTTATCTGATAATAAGCCATGCATGAGTTCTTACTTTGAAATCAAAAAGTAGAAATATAATAAATAATCTTTTTAGTAAGCCCCATGGACCATTTTCCTGTTTTCTCTGGCCAGAAATTTGTATATCTCTGTCGATTTGAAGTTTGTTTATCGAGATCCGATGAGATATGTTCTTATTCAATTTCTTCATCCACGTAGTCCATTTTTTTACGAAACATTTAGCGCTACTTTGAACTTTTGTGGACGTACGACAGGGTCGTTGTCAAAGCATGATAAACATTTGATAAGGCATCCAGGCAACACTTTAGCATAGTAGAAATGTTATGTATAAAACTGTTATACCCGATTTAAAATGACCTGAAGTATAAATTTTAATTCAATTAACTGTTACGAAGATACGTATTAACTATATGCTTTGATTTTTGATTTATGTATAGATAATTCCAATAAGAAGAATACTATGGACTAGTAGGTGATAGAGTACTTTTTGTGGAGCTGACAAGCTTGTTTTGTAACTTATCAATCTTTCTTTGGTATGCTTCAATTATTATATTTTTCTCTTCTAGTTCAAAAATAAGTTCATCATTTTGGATAGTCCCATCGAACAAAGTAGTTTGTGATCTGGAACGTGACCTTGGGCTATAATCACTTTGTATTTTCCCTTTCAAGTGCAAAATCTCATTTTCTGATAGTTTTTTAGTCCTGTAATTTTCATACAGTAGATCATTGGTAATATCTTTAAATTCTTGTAGATGTGACCCTAATATAATACTCTTTAAGAATATAAAATCTGACGTGGTTTTATCCTCGATAATTAATTTACTCCAACCGTGATCTCTAACATGATAAAGTTTCCCATCATCTTGACCTACATGTCTTTCTTCACTACAAACTAAATTAAAGGGTAGTAGGTCTTTAATTTTATCTTCGGCATATTCACTTTTCTTCTTATTTTCTTTTCCTTGAAGAAATAATAATATGTCATCCAGTTTATCATCTTTAAAATCGAATATTTCAATATGATTTTCTTGAATATCTTTCATAATTAAATTTTTGTTTAATTCTAATTCTTTAACTGTTAAAAGATCAGATTTAGCAATAACAGGGATAATATTAACAATATCGTGTATATTTTTCATCATTTTAATGTCAAATTCTTTCAACCCTTTAGAAGTTGGTTTAATAAAATAAATACAAACATGAACCCTTTCATCAATCTTCTCTAATTTATTAAAATTTCTTTTAATTTGAATTTCCTCTTTAAGATAGTTATCAAATTTTGAAATCAAGAACTTTCTAATATCCTCGAAACCCAACAAATTATTAATCTTATCACCAAATCCTTGAAAAAGATTAATTTTCAAACTAATGATTGGAACGCCACCATTATCGTTTTGTTCATCTTCTTTAATTTGTATAGTCTTAGTAATCAATTTCATAGGAGATTCATTATCAATCTCATAAATAAAATCATCTTTATAAGTGGAAGCATCATATTTGGTAGTAGTAGTATTGTTAGTCTCATTCAAATCAACATGTTGTAGACATAAATTATTTAAAAAAGTTGATTTCCCAATACCAGTCTCACCTAATAATAAGACATTTAAATGAATTGCCTTTTTCGCATTTCTTCTACGACGTATCTCATCTGTGTTGATTGAGTATTGGTTTTCCATTTTTATTCTCTTTCGTAGTTGGTTTATATTCTTTTTAGTTTCTTGATTAGAGACAGTTTTGAGGGACCTTAGACCTCTTCTCGTTCTTCCCTTGGGGTATAAAATAATGTTAGTTCTTAAATCATATTTGTAGATTTGTGTTTTGTGTCGCCATTAGTTTTCGAAAGAAGGTGCGTTTTAAAAGTGAAGCGTCACAGTCGCGCGGGGCATCGAAACCAGTATTTTCAAGTACTAGGCTAAAACTTACTCATGTCCCGTTAATACGTTCAATTTGTTCTGAGTGTTCATTTGTTTTTGTATCACATATAAGTATCTATAGATATATTCTACATGAATACACGTTTCTATGTATAGGTTGTATTACATTATTTCAGTAGCAGATGTTAAACCTTGCGATATGTTTTTTTTCCACTTGAAATAATATTATGATCAGTGGTTGCGTCTAATTTACTCCTGAAAATACCATTTGCATTTCTATCATGACTTTGTTGGGACGTACGATCAGTATTATCTTCTTCTGATTCTTTGATGTTGGACATTGGCTGTATATTTTTAGTATTATCTTTAAAAGTCATAGATGATGATCTAGACAGTGACGATGCTGGTATATGTGAGGATGAAGATGATGATGCTAGATTTCCATTTTCCTTTTCCAAAAGACTCTTATATTTTGTAAAATTTCTTTGAAATGAAGTGTTCCTAATTCTTGGTTTATTTTTATTTATTAATAATTTCTTTTCATCTTCCTTTTGTACTTCATTTAAATATGTCCTTGATATTTCTCTTATGGATACTGTTCGATGGTTATTGTGGTTAACATGATTATGGCGATATAGATGGGTATTATGAGTTAAAGAACCGTACGATTTCGGCGTTATGTTTGTTTGTTTTTCGGTAGTGTCTTTTAATTGTTTCATCTCTTGTTCCATATTCAAAAAATTTTCAAATAATGCAGCTTTATCTTTAACTTTTTTTGAATTTCTTAAGTGATTGATTGGATCTTCTTTGGTTTTATTATTATTAGTTTCCTTTGAGTTCTGTTCAATGTATTTTTTATTGGTAACAATTGGTTCTGCTTCTATAGTTTTATCGATCTGTAATTTTAGTACCACCTCATTTGAATCTTTCTCTAAAGTGTCATTCGGTGTATTGACAACGTTACTATTATTATTATTTTTGCCATTATTGTCTTTATTGTTTTGCTTCATCGTAGAAGTATCATCACATTCCTCATTTGTTATATTCCATTCTTCATCATCTGAGAATAAAGTGGAAGTAGTAGAGGATCTTGAATGATTTGAATGAGATGAAGTATTTATAATTGGTGTAGGTGAATTTTCTTCCGTTTCATCATACAATAAGACTGAGTGTAGATAATCACTTTTATTTTGAGGGTGCTTTTGATTCACATCTGGTTTAGTTTGTTCTTTTGTAGATATTTCTTCATGATTGATGAAATTCCTTATACCGTTCAAAATTTTGAAATATTTCAAAGTATCTTTGGCAAAGCTATTATTATTATTATTATTACTATTCGATTCTTCCTGAATCCCATTATCATTATTGTCTTCCAGAAGTTTCGTATGGCTAGTGTCTTCGTTGTTTTCACCTAGTTGGAAATGTTTTTGAATATAATGCATTGTTTTAATTATTGAGATTTCATTCTCATTTTCACAGTTTATCAAAGAAGACAAAGAACCATTGGATTTGTAATCATCTAAGATATGGAATGTGTCAAATATTAACTTCTTAGTCCAAAGTTTAGCTAAATTATTACTCGTGTTCGTATTTGTGTTCTTACTGCTATTGGTATTATGATAGTAATTCTTATAGACTACACTTTCGTTAGCCAATATTCGTAATAAATTACAAGTCTTGGCAAGATTTTGGAGATCACTCATTTGTAATTGTAGTAGTATTTTAAATATAACATTTAAAGGAAGTTCTGTCAATGAACGTTGTTTAGTTGTATCCATCTTAGTGTTGCCTATATTCATAATTTCTTTGAGATAGTACTGATAATTTTCAGGAGATTGGCTCTTTTGATGGCTTTTTATTAGATGTATATCAATTGAATATATATTCTCTAACTACTCTTAAGTGATCTTTCCCTTCTCAATGGTACTCGGTCCGTTTGAATGTTTCAAGATCCAGGTCTCTGTATCCTTGTTAGCCTTAGTACCTAAGTTTACGTATAACCTAATCTTAATATGTTGTGATGGGATCTATAAGCTAAGCTCTTGTTATTCTAAATATCCCATAGTATATCCCCCGTTCCCGTCTTTTCCCGATGCTATCCCGACGGTCCCCGGGCAATAGCGACAGAACAGTCAAACGGCAGTCGGGGGGCCCATCCATCCATCCATCCATTCATCGTCTAGTTAGTTAGCTCTCCAAAAAGAAGAAGAAGAAGAAAGATCGTCAACCATGGGAATTTAGCATTTACTTTCTCAGGGAAATCGCAGCTGTAAGGAGTAGTACTTGTCTTAAAAAAAAAGTTGAGCAATGTGCGAGGCCTTTCTATCATTACACATACCTCAAGGTTTTCTAGAGAGGAAAAAATAGAGATAGAGAAGATAGAGAAATGAAACATTGAACTTAATTGTATATATTTCATCTATATTTACATGAGTTCGTGAAATAGAAAAGTAAATAGGGACTTCATCGTACACCTCTTCGTTGTTCTCCTACAACTGAGATACTAAAAAACTTGTTGGGACCGTTCGTTGACTCCAGCAAACCTCATAAGTAATTTTTTACAACAAGCTCTTTTCAACGCATTATTAGCAACCTTTCCTTGACTGGTAGTATCTTTCTTGTTTAGGATCACAGTTTGCCAAGGTTTGTGTCTCCAGCGTTACCTACCTACTTCTTTGAAACTAAGCAGAAAACAGAGACGTAGATAAATCATTTCTGGATAATATAAAGGATAGCATTACACACCGATCACATATTTCTCAGTATTACTTAACCAACCAATAAAAATGATTATGGCCTTCAGATTAGTTTTCTATAAAGTAGTTTACATATAGTTTGATCTCTATCTTAATTTCCTTTCACTTGGATACAAGACATGTGTCACATATTCCCTCCCCTTCAAATTGCGCGTGTGAGTGGGCGTGAAACAGTTTGGGAAGTTATAATGACACTTTTATTCAAATAAACTTAAAGAATGAATTGATTTACTTCCAAATTATGAAGGACTGAACTGTTTTAATCACAGATCCCTGCCTTGCCTTACTCTCATTCCTACATACATCATCTGATCTATCAATCCCGATAACAGAAAGCCTCCCTCTACACAATCATGAAGTTATCTCCAACGTCGTCATTCTTAACAATAAGTTTGATATTATCAGTTGTTATTGTAAAGGGAACGAAAATACTTGGCATATCACCAAATTTAGAAAAACTATATGAAAATAATAGGGTAATCTCGACTAATAAATGGAAGTGTCTAAATAATCCCGAGATTGAAATAAATTGGGATCAAATTAATGATAATATATGTGATTGTCCTGATGGATCTGATGAACCTGGTACATTTGCTTGTAATTTGGAATCATCATCATCATCATCGTTATTTTACTGTGAGAATGATGGATTCATCCCCAGATTCATATCTAAAAGCAAAGTTATGGATGGTGTCTGTGATTGTTGTGATTGTTCAGATGAAGCATTGTTACCGTCATCAATTCCATTATCTAAGACAAGCATTTGTCCCGATTTAAAAGATGAGTTTGACAAATTACTATCTATTGAATTAGAAAACTATAGCAATAGTAAAGATAAGTTACTTAAATTATTCAAGAAGTATGACATGGATTTTACAAGTTTAGATCAAACAAAGGATATGGGAAATCAAAATGGAAATGAGAATGGCTTATTAGAAAAAGAAAAGTTGATTGCTGAATTGAACAAATTGGAAGCGGACTCGATTAGACATAACAATTTATTATCACAAGAGAAGGAAAACTATTTAAACAAGTTACAATTAAACAATCCTATATTATATGATTTTGAACAAAAGATTAATTCCAAATTATTAATTGAGTTGACGAATTCCACAATGATTCAAATAATCCAAGTTAGTAGTGCATTTAACGATATAATGAAAATTCTTGATGAGTTAACTTTATCGTATTCTAATTCCATGAATGATCGTGTCGTTAATAATAATGTTGACAAATATTTTGATTTATCACGTAGCATCCAAATGAATAAAATCAATGCGAACCCCGAAAGTGATGAAGATTTAAGAGTTCAATTCCTTAAATATTTTGAAGATGAATTACCAAATTTGATTGAGTTTAAGAAAATTGAGAATGATGTCAAATATAATGTTAATAAAGCTGCGTTTGTTAAAGGGTTAATTAGGGGTAAAGCTGAATATACTGAAACTTTATTCAATTTAATTAATCAATTTTCAGAAATTATGATTGATATTACTGAAAATTATAATGTTAATTTCCAAGATCAAGGTGTTAAAATTGCTGTGGATTCCTTTAAAAATTATTTGACTAAATATGAATCTACCTTAGGATTGAAAAGAATTGAAATGCCAAAAAATTTAGAAGATGAATTCGATAAATTAATTAACTTCCTTGAGAAAGCCCTTCCTGTTTTATTTCACTCCAACAATGATGATGATGATGATAAAAATAATGAAGCGAATGAGTATTCACATCTTTTAAACAATGGTGATGCGAATAATGGCCAAATTGTCGATACGTCCGATTTATTGTCATTGAAGAAACAAATCAAATCCCATGAAAAGAAAATCATGAAATTACAAGCGAACACCTTAAAGAAAAAAGAATTATTAGCTAAATTAGAGCAAAGGTTGATACGCAGTACTATGCATGAAGAGAAAGAGAAAGAGAAAGAAATGAATGCAATGGATCAAACTTTATTAGATATATTGAACGATTTAATGATTAAGATAGGATCCGACAAAATCATTGACACTGTATTAGATAATTATAAGTATGAAGTGACTATAAATCCAAAATTACCGGGATCAATTTTCCAATCAGAAATGAAAAATGATAAAAATGTTGTTAAGATTGGTGAATTGCAATCTGTTAAACTAGATAAAAAACTGAATTTACAAAAATATATTGAACATCTTAAGATTGTTTATCCAGAAAGTAGTCTGATATCGCATTTGATGAATGAGACAACGACGAAGAAGGGAGATTTAGAAATAGATTATTTGTTTGGAAATTTACCAGATATTAACAATGGACTTGTCTTAGAGTATGGGAATGGTCAGCAATGTTGGAATGGTCCAAAAAGATCAGCATCTCTTTTTATTAAATGTGGTACTGAATTCGAGTTGCATAATGTATATGAGGCTACTAAATGTAGGTATGTGTTTGATGCTAGTGGCCCTATAGGTTGTTATCCAAATTTTGAATACTCACCGTAAACCGGCAGCCTCCCATTAATCTTCTACGCTGCAATTAATATTGATATATACCTGAGCTAGAACATTGTATGTACGTATGTATCGTATATTCATTATAAAGCTCTGTAAAATAGACTGATATTAAAACCATTTTGTTTATAGATTTGCAAAGTAGAAATGAAAACTTATCTTACGTATATATAATAAAGTAGTAATTTCGTTATATTTGCCGGGTGCTTTTTTTCCAATGCCTGTTTAAATTTCTTATGCAATTTAACCGCCGAACCTCCAGTCGTCAGAGTTTCGAGCATTCTAATAAAGAGATGCATCTGGAAAAGATATATCTAGAGTAAATATCAAAACAAGTAACAGAGTATATCTTTTTTAATAGGTCAACAGCTATCGGTATTTACAAGTTTAGGGCATTTTAGTATTATTATTATTCTCTCTCTATCTGTCTCGCTTAATGTTAACATAATAAATACCTAGAAGAAAGATAAAACAATGTCTGGTTCCAAAACTGATAAAACCAAGTTTCTTCCTGTGAGAACTGTAAATCCAAACGATCCAGTCGTAAATAATGAAGACAGTAATAATAATAATAATAATAATAATAATAATAACAGGAGTTATACATTGATCAATGATTATTCCGCTTTAGAAATCTTTTGCGCATCAAAACGTTCTCATTCTAGTGGTAAAAATAAGACGACATCTTTATTGAAATCATTAAAACCACCTTCAATTGACACTAGGGTTGAAACAGAAACGTTATATTTTACAGATTTGAATAATAATGTATGTGGATTTGTTCAAATTTTATATTCTAATGTGATGGGAGGAATTTATAAAGGGTTTCAAATGAACTTTAAAATGTTTGAAACAAACGAATCCCAAGTAAAATTCTCCATTTGGGAATCAATTAAGATTCCTAATGTGGTTACATTTGATAAATTTAGTATTGTGAGTGATATAATTACTTTCCAGATCATACCGAATGGACCAAGATCAGAGAAGAATAATAATAAGAATAAAGGGTGTTCTTTAGGGAAATTATTGATTATTGTTAATTTACCTCATGGTGAAAACACGAGTGATCTACAAATTAATTTGAAAGTTGATTTATATCAAGGTTTCAAGATGAATCCTGATGGGACAAGTTATTTTCTTGATAAATCAATTCATCGGAATGATCAATCTCGTGAGAATGTTAAATCAAGTAGATACTTAAGGCATGTTTTTGTACCAAGAGGTATATGTGAGGGTACAATTTCATATAAGGATAAAGCAACTAATAAATCTTTTGATTTTGATTTTGAGAAGGTTCCAGTTTGTTATTTGGATGCAGTACAAGGTATGGTACCAAATAAAGCTGCAAGTAAATGGAACTTTATGACATTTCAAAGTTTAACTTATTCAATTTTATTATTAGAATATACAACGACTAGGGATTTCAAATATGGAACCGTCACGACGTGGGCAATCTCAAGAGATGAGGAAATTATTTCTATTGGTTCTCAAGTAAATAATACAAATATTGTTAAATTCAAATCAACGATTTTAGATAAGGAGACTGGATGGGAATATCCCAGTGCCATTAAATTCAATCTTTTTTTGCATGATGATGCAGACGCTAATGATAAATTTGAGGAAGATAATTTGAATCTAGTTAATAGATATGATATATTTCATGAATTACCAAGTATAGTTAAAAATATTGCCTCAGAATTTGTTCATATAAACCCATATCTATATCAATATTGTCAACGGTCCAAATTTAGAAATGAAGAAGGTATATCTATTGTTGAAAGTACTTTTATAAGTCGGTAGGTTAAATTTTCGAAATATTCGAAGATATATATAACGCTAATATTGGGGATATGATATAATATGATAAGATATGATATTTTTTATGTTATTAAGAACATAAATCTATAATCTAAATAACCCTAGAAAGTCATATGTACGTTACATTGAATATAGTATATTATAGTAATATTTATGGTCTAATTGTAATTTGATATAATTCGAAGGCAAGGAAGAAATGGAGCGATAACGACGATTTAGAAAAGTACCGTTTTTTTTGGTATCCTCTTGTGCGTTTTTCGTTTTGCTACTCCATCTTTCTTCTTTGTTTTTGCGGTTTAAGATAATATATGAAATAAATAATTAAGGAATGATATTTCTCGATTATACTTGTTTTTTGTTAACAGTGGTATGAATTACAATGTATTTTTCTTTCTGTAATGGAATAAGATGCAAATGCAGGATGTAAATGTTACTTTATAAGAGACAGTAAATGGTAGTTGGAGTGGACTTATAAAGTAGATTAACCTAGTAATTTAACAAAGAACCAAGCTGCAGCTGCAGCTACACCACCCACAGTCATCATTTCAACACCTTCACCGATCTTTCTTGGGAAAGTAGAAACATCCCCCATTGAAATTTGAGCCTTAAAATACCCAAAGAGGAATAAAGTCACAGCCATAACTATTATAGAATATATCAATCCTTGATGAACACTCGTCACAAAGAAATAAGGAAACAATGGTACAAACCCACCTATTAGATACCCACCTCCTATGGTCATTGCACTTATAAATTGTCTATTCTCAGCAGGTTCCTCTAATCCCTTCCCATATCTAACAACGAAATCTAACATAAGATCTGGATTTGATTGTAAATCTTTAATGAAAGATAATATAGTTTCTTCAGAAAAATCCGGATTAATTTGAATCAAAATATCTTCCACTTCATGATAAATTAAATTTTGATTTTCAAAAATCTTTCTACGTTCTTGTTTAACTTCAGCATGATAATAGTCAGATTCACTCTTGGCACCTAAATAACCACCAAGACCCATTGATATGGCTCCAGATATTAATTCTGCGAACCCACCCGTAATGACTAATTTAGAATCACCTAGTGAAGATAACCCTGCGGTAAGAGCGAATGGGACAGTTAAACCGTCACTTAGACCTATGATTAGATCACTTATCATTCTTGGATCTAGAGAATCGAAGATACCAACGTTTGAATCGTTATTGTTTGAAGATCTTGAAGAATCGACATCGTAGTTTAATGATTTTGTTGAGGGGCTAAGTCCTTGTTCTAAATCTGGTTGTTGACCAAGATTATTACTATTATTATTGTTGTTATCATTATTAGTGGTTATTGAACCGTATGAGGATGTATTTTGAGTTTGCTGTTGTTGAGTATTGTTCTTATTATCAGCATTTGATGAGATAACTTTCACTACTGCATTTTTTAAAGCTACGATAGACATTTGAGTTGTGTATTTCGAATTGCTTATTTGTATGATGGGAGGTCTATGGTGTATGATTTGAGTTACTGACTAGTGTCCTGGTTTTTTGTATAGTTTTTTTGTTATACAATTGTATTTTCCTCGAATGCCAGCGTGCGTATTAGCGATGCGTTTGAAACTTTTCTTATGTGAGTGAAGTTTAATTTACTGGAATGAACGAAAATATACACTGATGACAAATGCTTTGCAAGTGGAGATAATGGAACGAAAATAACGGTTTGTAATTAAAGAGTATTATACTATACGTATTTATGTCAAATGGTTTCTCCAAGTTCAGTTCAGTTCAGTTCAGTTCAGTCAAGTTTATAACCTCTGGTTTCCTGCTTACAAATTACTGTTTTGTCTGGCAATGAATGAATGAATGGGGGGATTTTAATGTGAGAGGACTGTTTTGTTTTTTCTTAGTGGAAATTTGTGATATAATTGATTGTCTTGAAGTTCAAGCCCCCACGGGCCTCATGTTGTGCGGGGATCTATTGTTTTTAACGACTTTTATGAAAATTGTGTCTTGGCTTCTCCAAGATATTCTGAGGAAAGGGAATATCCCCCACCAGTGTTTTTGCCTCCCCACCGTTAAGACCACCCCATTTCCTCGGGGGCTCTCACGGCGGCAAAAAAAGAACTGGCCCGGAGTGGCTAAGCCAATCATAATGAAGAACATTACTAATTGTAAAGACAAAGCCAGGGTAACACTTTCCAGTTCCTATTTCTCTTCTCTTTTGTGACGTTGATAATATATATACGTATATAGCATAGCTTGTTTTATAATATAGTACATACGTAGAGCCTTTAAAGACCCTTTCTTCTAAGCAGTCCTTTTAATAGGGTTAGCACTACCGTTGTGAGAGTAAGCTCTGTCTTTGTCAAAGTGTCGCTGTCGCTGTCGCTTCTATTCAGATGACAACACGTCTAGTACAATATTTAACTGCATCTGTCTTTACACTTTGGGGTCGTGCATCTATCCACTCTCACTTGTTATTTTACCTACTAATCCACTCCGAGAGAGCTCTCCTCTACCAATTCCAACACCCCTAGATATAGCTCGTGGAAATCTTGCAGCGAAAGTTCAGGGTGGAGCAATGTTCATGTAATAATCAGGTATTCGCTCACACACCATTTATTATGTGAATGTATCCTATATATTTTTATGTAGTCTATATAACCTTTCTTTAAATGGGGCGTTCATTGTTGTCACTACTCTGTAAAAATTGTCTGACTACAAAATAAATTTCAGTTTAAAAAAATGATCGTTTTTGTTTATTTTTCGATTTTTAATATTAAGTTTACTCTATTTTTTGGAAACTCTCTAATATTAAAAATTTAGTTAACGTAAAATAAATAAAAAACTGTATTTATTTGTAACAATTGTCAAAAAAATGTTAGAAGGAAAAGATTCCGGTTCAAGATTGATTAGCTATCTTAACGTTTTATTATATGACACGTATAGAGTACATAATAAAGACCAAGTAAACGAATTGAAGTGACAAATTTTCTTGGTTTTATTTTTTATCGGAGGTACCTATCTTTAAACAAAACTGAAAAGAGGAATTAGGAAAAAAAAAAGTTAGTTTCTTTGGTTGTAATAGTGTGTTAATTATAAACCATTTAATATGTAGACTAGAATATATATATATAATATATATAAAGATATATTATCTTTCATTAAATACAATTGTGATACAACTTTCATTTTAATTCAAAATGAAAATGAAAAAAAAATAATTTCAGAATAGATAACCTTCCGACCCTGCTGTTTCTAGTTTCTCTCCTTAAATCTAATTTAAAAACAGACAAATAAAAAACTACCTCTTCCATTAGCATTTCACCTGAATTCACAGAACATATCCTGTTTTTCCAATGTTATTTTTATCATTTTTTATCTCAATTAAGCTTGAGTAGTGGAAGAATATTTAGTAACAGCTCTAGTACCTTCAGAGACAGCATGTTTGGCCAATTCACCAGGTAAGATCAATCTAACAGCAGTTTGAATTTCTCTAGCTGATATGGTAGATTTCTTGTTATAAGCAGCCAATTTAGAAGCTTCTGTGGCAATTCTTTCAAAGATATCATTAACGAATGAATTTAGGATAGACATTGATTTTTGAGAAATACCTGTATCTGGATGTGTTTGCTTTAAGACTTTGTAAATGTATGAAGAATATGTTTCCTTTCTGACTTTAGTTCTCTTTTTAATACCTTCAGTGGCAGTAGAAGTTTTCTTGGCGGCTGGTTTCTTTTCAGCTGGAGCTTTAGAAGCAGCAGGTTTCTTTTCGGCTTTAGATGACATTATTATTATTATTTATGTGTGTGAGTGTGAGTGTGAGTGGACCAATGATTTATTCGGTTTATCCCTAAATGAAATGAAATTCAGTTAACGGAATATGAAAAGACGATATCATTTCTGCAATTGATCTCTTATATACATTTCATTTTTGTAACGTTATTTTTTGTTATCAACGAACGAACGATACTGTATTGACAGTTCCCAGTCAAAACCTTTGAAGTCAATAGAAAGAAAACATCTTACTTACTGTAATTAGTGTTTTTTCCCTTCGCGTGCTGAAACCTTCACGCATTCAGAGCTCCTATGTAGGTGGTTTATTATGTAGTAGGCGCGAAATTCTGGGAACAGAGGGAGGGGGAATGGTGGCGATGTGGAAAATTTCCCCATTGGGCCTTTGAGTAATTATCCATAGTTAAGAATCATGTCGCGTTCTTTTGAAATCTGATGTTCTCGCGCGTTAAAGGAATTCATAGATGGTATTCCCATTTTTTCATAGGAATGTGTGAAATTCAAGGAATGGGGCTCCCCTTCTTTTTCTGGGTGGTGGTGCTCTAAGAAAACAAAGAGGGAAGAGAGAAAAGTCTCTTAATATCATTGCAGAGAATAATATGTATGTAAATCAAACGATTAGTCCTTTATCTTCACTGATTTCCCAATCCTAAACAACACATTATTGCGATGGAAGAAGTATTTAAGAAGAGCATGAATTGGATAAGTTCATTTTCAATTTGTCTTTCTTTTTCATTCTATCCTTATTATCATCTAATAATAAAGTAATTGCTTAAGTTTTATTTTAACAAAACAAACAAATAAACAACACACATAATATATATATTCAAGATACAATGTCCGGTGGTAAAGGTGGTAAAGCAGGTTCTACAGCTAAGGCTTCTCAATCTAGATCAGCTAAAGCTGGTTTAACATTCCCAGTTGGTAGAGTTCATAGACTTTTGAGAAGAGGAAATTACGCTCAAAGAATCGGTTCCGGTGCTCCAGTCTACTTAACTGCTGTTTTAGAATATTTAGCTGCTGAAATCTTAGAGTTAGCCGGTAACGCAGCCAGAGATAATAAGAAGACTAGAATCATTCCAAGACATTTACAATTAGCCATCAGAAACGATGACGAATTAAACAAATTGTTAGGGAACGTTACTATTGCTCAAGGTGGTGTCTTACCAAATATTCATCAAAACTTGTTGCCAAAGAAGTCAGCAAAGGCTGCTAAAGCTTCTCAAGAATTATAATCTGATTGGATTTTCTTTTTGTGCATTTCAAGTGATAATATTAGTAATGACCTAGTAATGGAAAACAAACAAACAAACAAACAAACAAACAAACGTGAATTAATCTCAATGAAAACGAGAAACGATCTACATTTCTATTCTCCTTCTTCATATCTTCAAATATAGAAAGATAATGATCATTCGGGACGGTGGCTACATAACCATAACCATAACCATAATAGGTATTCCATGGAAATAAATTGTACCATATATATTTAGTTTATGTAACAGGTTTATATAATAATACAAAAATTATAAAAAACTTAAAAAATAAGAAGAACAATTCGCCTCTCTTCCACTTCAATAGATTTTAGTTGTATTATATAAAAATTACAATTTAGAGATATTCGATTACAATGCCTCAGATGCTATCGCTGTCACTGTCGCCTTTAACTTTTAAAGTCGCGGAACAATAATCCGAAATCCATAGTTGCAGTTGAAAAAATTTCCAATGAATCGAATTATCCGTAGACCGACCGATGGATAGGTTGAGAGATGGTCCCTTTGACGAATTGTTTTTTGTTCCTGCGGAAAAACGAACAAACAAGACGACATCCTCGACGCGAAGGAAGAAAGAACAAAGACGGACAGCGGGACGGACAGCAGGCCGGGCGGACGGGCGGGCGGGTGAGCCGGGCAGGCGCTGCCGTCAAAGTTTAGGCTTCGGTCATAGAATAAGTCGTCGAGTTATATATATATATATATATATATATATATATATATATGTATATACATGTACATAAACTTCCATATTGTGAAAACTAATTCGTCTTTCAATATAGTTTTTAAATAACCTTATATACAACAAAAGCAATCGAGCAAAACAACGTAACAAAATATGTCTACTTCATCTCTAAGAATCGTCTTGATTGGCCCACCAGGTGCCGGTAAAGGTACCCAAGCACCAAAATTAGTTGAAAAATACAACGCTGCCCATTTATCCACCGGTGACATGTTGAGATCTCAAATTGCCAAGGGTTCTGAACTAGGTTTAGAAGCCAAGAAAATCATGGATAAAGGTGGTTTAGTCTCTGATGAAATCATGGTCAACATGATCAAAGATGAATTGACTAATAATCCAGCTTGTAAGAATGGGTTCATCTTGGATGGGTTCCCAAGAACTATCCCACAAGCTGAAAAATTAGATCAAATGTTGGCTGAACAAGGTACTCCTTTACAAAGAGCTGTAGAACTAAAAGTTGATGATGATTTGTTAGTCTCAAGAATCACTGGAAGATTGATCCATCCTGCTTCTGGGAGATCTTATCATAAATTGTTTAATCCACCAAAGGTTGATATGATTGATGATATCACTGGTGAACCTTTGATTCAAAGATCTGACGATAATGAAGACGCTTTGAAGAAAAGATTGGCTGGTTATCATGCTCAAACTGAACCAATTGTCGATTTCTATAAGAAGAGCGGTATTTGGTCAGGTGTTGATGCTTCTCAACCACCTGCTACAGTTTGGGATGAAATTTTGAAAGCTTTGAACTAATTCACTCTCATCAAAGCAATAGAATAGAAGGAAAAAAAGAATAAAATAGATCTTATGATAAACGATTACCAAAAATTAAATAAATAAAATAATTAATTACTACATATAATTATAATTCAATTAATTTCATGAACTAGAAGCAATACTTTACATAGATCAGCTGCAGGAGAGAGGAAGTCAAATTTAATCGGTTTCTTGGTTTGTTTGTTTGAAACACTAACCGAACAGCGATTATTGTTTTTCAAAGAATCTGAATGATGTTCCGATGCCAAATTACCCAAAAGTGAAACAGTTTGGCGGTATCATTTTTGTCCGATGTGGTTCACTTCATGAACCTTTTCATGAAAAAGTTTCTCAATAGCCTATGCCAGTTAATTCCAGCAACTATTGAAAAGATAGAGAATATAGCCAACATTGGGATCAACACTCCGTTTGCCAATGAATTCAAAAAGGTGGTCGGGAAATTACCTCCACAAGCGAATGAGACAACATAGTTTTCCTCGTTTGAGATGATTGCTGCGTTTGAAGAGATGTGGCCAAAGATGTTGATCTTCTTTAATACGAAGGTGGAGTTTATTCCAAAGAATAAAAAAGCGTCCTTTGATTTCACTGACAGAGAAATAGGATCTATCAAAATTATCAGTCATTTTGTGAAGCCATTTCATAAGTATTATTACAATTCACAAGGTGATAATACTGAGTACATGCTATGGGCCTTCCATCATTATTATCTATTGGCTTCATTATTTCAGGACCTTAATGATTCCTTATTGAATGGGAAATTTGATACCAAATTTGGAAGGAGGTAAGAGAAAAATTTGGCGATTTGGATGAAGAAGATATGGCCATCTTCATGGCAACTAAGCTCATGAGAGAGAAATTCAATGAATATTTTGAATATCTCTTGGATTCCGATTGAATGTTGGTAGGCGACTTCTTGGCACCATAGTCGAACTTATCTATGACCTCGCATTACTTCAAAAAAGACGTTGGAAGAGGAATGAACCGAAGAAGAAAACATTTCAGTTTATTTCCAAAATCGTTGGAGTGAAGAAGGTGAAAATATAGTCCGGTCAACTGTTTCAGTTATAACATCATTCGATTCAACTTCTGACAACCGTTTTACTGATGAGATAAGTGGATATTTGAAGGAGTCAAAAATCAAGAGACCGACACTAATCAAAGAAGCAGCCACTCTTTGCTCTCAATATTGGATAGGGATGAGAAATGAATACTTCAATCTCTGTGAATTAGCACTAGGTTTTCTTTATTCGAAAGCATCCGGTGGAGTTTATTCCCTTTAATCTTTCAACCTGTCTCTTTGATTCCCCAATTACAAATCTACTACAAGGCAACTATGACATTGCGAATGGGTGCAATGAATTTGTAATTTATAATGAAACAATTTGCCTGCCTGCATAATATGAGGGATCGTTATGGGACGTATGTTCTTCAGATAATACTTAATGTATTATTCCCAACAGTGCGTACATTTTTTTTCATGTAAACGTAAAATAATCTTATGCCGTTAAATATGTTTCCATTTGTTCTGCAACCATCAACTTGCTGCCTCTTTGTACCAAAGCTTGGATTGTTAAAGATCTTGCCAAATGTTTAGCTCATCCCTTTTCTGTCTTTTGAGATGTTGGATTTTTTCACTCTCGCAGTTTAGGCGACAAATATGTAAACAAACTAAAACAGACAAACAAAACAAACAAACAAACAGTTGCCGTTAATTATCTAGACTAAACGTATGTAATTACAACTCGATTCACTGAAAGGTATCAAGAAATAAGACTGACGACTCTAGCTAAGTTTCTACCCTTTCCCTTTACTGTTATCAGGGACTTCAAAAGAACTGAAAGAAGAACAGTGCCAATAAAGTAACATTAAGTAAAAAAAGCTACTGTATTCCTCTTCTCATCGATATAAGCATTTTACGAAAACAACAATTATCTACATCTTACAACTACAGAACCAGCATATGGATAATCACTATTAGGAATCACAATTAAATATGACAAATCTTTCTAAGTCATCGAATGAATCTACGCCTTCTAAAGATAGGCCAGATAAGGGAAACCATGAACAATTAAATTCACCAAACATTCCATTAATGAAATATACCAACAAAAAGAATAGCAAAGCAAAAAAATCTCAACAATCGAGTGGGCCGTCATACATTTTGCAAAAAAAAGCTGAGCTTGTACGAAAGAAGGCCTTGTTATCTAATGTCATTAGGGCACATCCAGAAAAGCAAAATCCAGCTAATTTTAAAATAGATCGTCCATCACAACTTACAAACGTGAGCGATAGTGGATTACTATCGCTCCTCAGATCAAAAACTGCATTTGGTAAAGCTATCAGAAATGACTTGATAGAAACACCAAAAAGAAAAGTGCCTCTTCTTGTAACTGGGAAACAAAGTAAAAGTGTAGAACATAGGAGATATATCAATAAACCTAACATAGTCAGATCTTCCTCCACAATCGATGCTCATAATGATAGAATAACACCACTTCCAAAACTACTAGTAGTAGATAAGACATCCGAAAATAACGAAACTACTGAAAAAAATAATAATACTAAAAGCCCAACTTCTAAAGGTGATGAAAACGAAACAAAAGAAACACCTCTTAATCCAGTTCCCTTTCAGAGAGGTCCTACTTCATTTTTATCAAATGTAAGAAATATGATACGAAATAATAAGAGCAGTGCAGATCATTCTCATCCTTCGACAGCAAAGCCAAAAGTAATTACTTCAAAAACGCCATTAAAAATTGTTCCTGCAGTACCTGACGTATTTTCAGGAAGTCCGAAAGCATCCGAGAATGGATCATCAGATTCGTCTGATATTAGTGCCGAAGTGAATACGGCATTAAATAGTCTTTCCCTCATACCGACTAATACCAAAAAAGATGTCGGCGACGAAAGAACTATATCTTCTGAAGAGCTAGAAACAGTATTGCCAAAACATTCAAATGTAGATGAGGTAGATTCTAGCAACGAGAGAGCTAAGGATGATGTAACTAGTTCCGATATGCCTACAAATATTTCGACACCTTCTAAAATAACGTCAGAACAAGAAGAAGGAACTGAAAATAAGAATAAGGTATCAAATGCGCAAATAGTCAGTAATTTACCTAAAATTCCACCAACGAACGGATTGCTTCCACAAGTTGATACAACAGCTTCTAACATCCCTTCAATTTCGGCACCTGATAAAAAAACAGCAACAATTCAAGAAGATATTGAACATGAAGATAAAGTGTCAAAAGAATCAATAATTACTCAATCAGCTAAAAATATATCGGAAAATGAGTCTGCTTCACACATTGCTGATGTATCTGGCATGCCCCTTACAGATGAAAATACCATTGATGAAGTGAGCCCAAGTTCTACTTTACCCAACTCTCCAGCATCAGATACACTCGAGATACCTATCATATCATCTAAACTAGATGATACCGATCACGTCGTTGAAGGTAAGACAGATGCGTTGAGCAGCGGTAAAGATGAAGGAAATACACTGGAAAGTAGCTCTAACAAGTTTCTTTCTCAAAATATCACGACAAAACAAAATAATGTGGAAGCACTCACACCTAGTAATGAAGCAAATATTGATAAACAAGTACAGGATGAAGGTTACAAACATGGTGTAAATGCAAACAAACATTCCTCAGGCACTGCTAAAGAAAATGCTGTTGCAAATATAAACATACCGCCTGCTACTAACACTTTCGATAAGACTAAAACAAAGAATATTATTCCGCATAAGGCTATCCAATCTAAAGCAAACTTCGAGAGAGTAGTAGCAGAGTCTAGCCTTCGATCTCGTCTCACTGAACTAGTTAAAGAAGTTGACCTTGAAGAAAGAACAACGAAAGAAAAAGATGAACAACCGCACGTTTCTAATTTCACTGGTGGCCTATTATTTTCCAATCCTGGCTCTGTGGCGCCACCCAAGTCGGCTGCTGATAGAAATAGCGGTGGCGTGATAACTGCATCTGAAAAGCATGAATTCACTCAAGCTCCTGAACATAAGGGTTCACTTCAAAACCAAGATGCACCAGCTATACCGACAAATCTAAGTTCTGTGAAACCTAGTATTAAATATTCTAATGTTCAGGCATCAGTTTCAACTCCGAAGAATACGAATTTACCTATTTTGCCTTTTAAACATAGCGACGTAATTCTTCCAGCTCCCATTTTAACTGTTCAAACTGATAGACGAAAGGATGTAGAAATCTCTGCGGAACCGAGTGTGGATGTGGATATGACTGTAGAGAACGTTATGAACCGTTCCCAAACCAAAGCTTCCTTACCAATTCTCCAAAATAAAAACTCACTTACTCTGCCGTTTAACTTTTCTGAGGAAATATCTCCAAATCCAATTCCGACTGCAGAACTTGATAGTGGAAACCATATCGGAAGAGAGGGCGAACAGGATACAAGGTCCAGAGTAAAAACCCAGACTAATATGCCTTTATTTGTACAAAATAAAACCAACTCGACTAAATTAGGAACTACAAATTCAAGTATGAAGACAGTTGAATCAAAGGAAGAAGTTGGTTCAAAGTCGAAACTTAATGCAATGGAGAGGAAAAGAAACAATGATGATATTTTAGAATCGACTAAATCGAAATGGAGTAAAGTATTATGGGAAGAACCAGAGTCCACTTCATCACAAAAGAATGCACTATTACAACTGTTCTCCAATGTTTACAATTCTTCAGTAGCAAGCACTTCAAAAACAAAATCATTGGCATCGGTTCTGAATAAATTTACAAATAAGAGCACTAACACTGCTGCTACAAAAAGTAATAATAATGAGGGAAATACTTCATTTATCAAAGAGAATAATACCATATTTCCATCAACCCCAAAACCTCATCGTCTAAAAGGCTCAATTATTTCTTATTCAGGATCAGATGTTCCCAAACTTGAACCGATATCACCTGTTACTACGGATTTTAGTACAGCAAAAATGGAAATTATCTATATTCCTGATGGAGCTGAGGAGGAAGCAATGAAGCATGGATCCAATAAAGGCTCGACAGACGTTTCCAGCGACTCCTCTGATGATTTCGATGATATTGAAATCCTAGATTATATTAAAAATTCGTCTCCGGTAAAAGGGAAAACATTTGAAGCTGAACTGGCTGCTTCACAAGAAGCTCCTGCTGCCATCGATCCTTACACAGAAAGAAAGATGCATGATAGAATACTGGCAATTGGTGTAATGGAAAAATTAGCAGCTAAAACAGTCTATGACAAGAATTCAATTTCTGATCTAATTGAATGTGGAGTGGTAAAGCATGTACCATTCGTTGATGATCCAAAATCCAGTGTGACGAATAATATCTGTTCGTATAACAATTACGAAACTTCACATGCTTTTTTCTATCAACAGCTCCATAAAAGGGATAAGCTTGAATATATTCCTATTGATATTCCTATAAGTGAAGAGTATAGGAAGTCGCACCCAGTTTTGAAGTTGGAGGACCTTAGAAATCATAAATTAGATGCACTAACAAAGGTAGCAAGACCTACCAGTGCTTCCAATTCCAGTGTTCAAGCAGATAAAAGTTCTAGAGGTATATGGAGGAATGAATGGAGGGAAACCTTGAAGAACGCCACCGTTTATATGGATCCCACTTATCCAAATAATATTACAGATTCAGAGAAGCGCACTGTCGATGAAGAATTTGATAAAATTAGAAGTATATTTGAAACTGAATTTCATGTTCAATTTCTAGCGGCTTTTACTACCCCAGCTCCGAACATCGTCGTCATCAAGGGATCACCAAAAGATTTCGGTGATGAAGAGCATTTTAAAAGATATGAGAAAACTGTTAGAGAATCTCCTGTTGGTAGAAAATTAAGAATTTGGTCAACCGAGAAAACTTTACGTTTTTTTGGTAATATGAATATCGATTTTGAGAAATTGAAATTCCCAACTACAATGAATGCGGAAGGTGTTCCAAAACATGATGTAACTAATGTATCGGAATCCAGTGAAGAAGCAGAAAATGAGATTGATGAAGGTTCTCCTGACTTTAGAAACTATCCATCAAGTAGTATAGGCCTATTAGATCACACCATCAAACCTAAGGAAGTTATCAAAGAGGAGTCCCTTAAAGGGAATATTTATCCTAGCGAAGGTGTTGTAACCGCTATTAGAGAAATACCGCAACCGATATATCAAAATGTACAAGGGCCAGCTGTTATTTCGATTAAAGATGAAAGTAGGCATAAGAAAGTGCAACATGAGCAAACTCGTGAGGAGGATATGCTTGTCTACTTCGAGGGCTTGATCGAGAACCTCTCTAAGAATATGGAGAGCAGAAACCAAGAAATCCTTAAATCTCAAGAGATTATTAAATCGTTATCTGGATTAGTTATGGACAATGAAGTTAAATTGATATCACAAACCGCTGAAGTAAAGAGAGTAGAAAAAATTGCTGAAGAAAATGAAAAAGAACTCAGAAGATATAAGCACCTTTTGAAAAAAAGGGATCATAAAGTTAAGAAACTTACAAAGAGACTTATTTCTATGCAACTGAGCACAGAAACCCATCAGAAAACAGACAAAAAACTTAAGAAACTATTGAGAAAACTTGCTCAAAAGGAGCGACAAATTAAACAATTAGAAAAGAAGTGCTCAAACAGCGAAGTTAATAGTAATCCGAAGAAAAGCTCGAAAAAAGATTTGAAAAGAGGTTTTAAGAAAGATTTAAAGAAACCGAAAAATAAGCCAACATTTTTATACAATCTCGAAACTTCGCTTCAAAAATCCAAGATGGTAGGGGACATTTCTCCTATTATGCAACCTGTTTATTTCAGTGACACTATCGAACAAGATGGGGCGGAAATTCCACACAGAGAAGTAAGAAAAATTCAGCATGCCTATGAATGATCAGATTTTCGTCAGTCATACATGATAATTCTCCAATATTTATATTTACTTTATTAATCTATTTATAGGCTTATTGGTTGTTTTAACTCACCAATAATTTGTAACTTTAATATTATTTTTAATCAATTATCCCATTTTGTATCTTACTATAAAGTATCATGTAATTTCTAACTGACTAAGACTTAACGCAAGGATTACAGCCTTCAAATTTACACTTCGCCGCACTGTGTTTTCTTAATGGGAGCAAGGAATCAAACCTCCACCATTCTAGTTTATGTAGATCAGAATCCAAATTAGAATTGCATTACTGTGTCGCATCAACTATCAACTGTCCAAATATTTTCGCGGTAGGATTCAAAAGAAAAACTACGGCGGCGTCAGCAACACAAATAAAACTTAAAAATGTGACGAACAAATTCTTGAAAATAATCGATGGGGCCAGAGCTAACATAAATAAAGATTGGAGATCTCCGGACTGGTAACTGTCTACCACAAGGTGCTTCCAACAGGTTAATATCACTACCAGGAATTAGCCCTATTTGTTAGAATGGACAATAGCGGCAAAGCTGTAAGTGACGCGACCTCCGATGCACAAAAAGGAATCAATACTCTAGGAACTCGAATAGCAAACATTGCAAACAACGTCGAATCGACTAAATCATCAGCAGTTGATAACAACAAGATCGAGGAAAGTCGAGATGAACGAACAGATCCAACTGATGGCCCTTCGCTTAAAATACAAAAATTAAATAACGATGTAAATACCAATCAGGAGCAAAAATCCACGATATCTACAACAGCATTGACGAATTCACCTTCAGATACCGCAGGTGAAACGATTAAGTCCGATGCTACGGAACAGCCTGTCAAATTTACTCCAAAACCCAGTGTTACAAAACTATCTGATATTTTTAAAACAAGGAGACTAAAAAGGCAGTTCACGCCCAAGTCTCAAGAATCCGTAGCAAAGGATTCGCCCACTGTAGCTCTACCCGAAGAAATTAGTTCAAATGGAAATCAACTGCTATCTACGTCGACTACAGCTGCAATTGAAAAGCCAGCTAAAGCGATTGAAGAAGTAATAAATAAAGTGCCCAAAGAGCCATCTGATAAAGCAGTAGCATCCACACCTACTCCGATAAATGAACCAATCGAAAAACCAGCTGTCACAGAAGTAAATAACGAAGTGGTCGAGGAACTTAGCAAAGGTACTATACCGTCCACTGGTGCTCTAGTAGTTCCGGGTACCAAAGAATCAGTTGATCCTATTAAAGACGTAACAGGATTGACTCAAGAAAATAAAAAAAATCTAGTTATACCCCGAAAAGTTTATGATAAATCTCCCACCAAACAGTCAAATGTGTTTCTTCCCAGAAGAGTCATTACGTTGAAAGCCCTTTTCCGTGATAAAAAAGCACGTCTAGATCCTACTAAGGAAGAACTAACAGTCAACTTGCCAAATATACAGCAAGTAAAAGCGCCAGCTACACCATCAAAGTCGATCCAAACAGCATCACTAACCCTAGAACAGTCATCGACGAGAGTCACAAGAAATGAAACAAGTCAATCTCCATCTTCAGGTCAATCACACCAAAGAGAGTCTTCGGGCGGTACAGTATCATCATCGTATAAAGGAGAAACCGGTAGGGTAGGATCGCCGAAATGTGCTCCAACCCATATCAACGAGTCTTCGCAAAGCAAGCCAAATGCTGCCTCTCTACCTACTTTGCCTATTCAACATATAGCAGCAGAGTCTCCAACGCGTGGGGCTTCTAAACCCACTGAGCACCATAGTAAAAGGAATGCCTTAAGCATGGCGACGCAAGAGAAAGCTATTGCTTTACAAAAGGAACATGACGAGTGGGAAAAGAAAAATATGGGATTAAAAGCATACTTGGACACCATTGCAACTCGTAAGAACGCTTCCAGTGCTATTATTAACACAGGATCAGCTTCTCAATCATCAACAACATCGCACTACTCAGGATCAAGAGAAAGGGATATTACCTCGGAATATAATACTGATATCAATACAAGATATAGACAAAAAAGAGACCGCAAAGAGAGTAGAGAAAATGTTACATCTGCACTGAAGGAGAAATATTGGCCAAGTCCTTATTCTCCTATAAGGCGTAGACGTTCCTCAGCCAGTAATACATCCCAATCGGATCCTTCTGTTACATCCAAAAATACCCGAAGTATCAGAGGAAAGTCTAGTACGTTATTGAAAGAAACATTCGATCCTCCCGAATCACATTCATCTGAACAACAGAAGCAAAATTTCGATACTGTAGATAATATCAATGTACCGAAACCTGCCGAAGTTAAGCAACAGACTCAAAAGCAGAGTCTGAACACAAAAAATGAAAAAACTAAGAAAATCACATGTACAAATGGACCGGCTGGTCCAGCTGGCGAAAAGAGTGATATTGATAAAGCTTTAACAAAATCAGACATGAAGAGGAAAATGAAGAAGGTTGATGAAGTTACTACAAATGCAGTGGCTGAGAAAAAACAAGATTCATCTATTAAGGAGCCGATGGCAAAACCTTGTAAAATTATCAAGAAGAAAAATGTAGAAAACCTGAAGGGGAAAGAAAAAAAGGGTATAAGTTTAGCGAAACAACTAGCACAATCTGAGAACGCTGTTAATAAGACCAAGGAATCCAAATCTGTGGTGAATGCGGATGAAGAGGACGATATGGAAAATCAGAATTTATCTTCATTTGCTATTAAATCCAAAGGTAAAAACACTCCGACGACAAGTAGACAACCTACTCCTTTAGTATCGGTTCGAGAAAATGAACACTCACAGTTGTTGGCAATGACAGATGAACTTATAAAATACGAGTTGAAATTCACCAGTTTACATGGTAGGATGCAACATCTGAAAAGAGAAAATAGGGAGCTGCAAAAGGTATATAATATGTTATGTGATGAAATGGAAACTTTACTATCATCGTCAACTAATAATCAAACTGTCTCTACCGGTCTATCTAGTGTTGCTATAACTATTCCAGAGGCCTCAACAGAAATTGTTGCCCCAGGGAAGCCTGAGGTTACGGATGTTTCAGTTCTCGACCAAGACGTTACCACCAGTGAGAAAGATGAGCAACATGCCATAGAAATTGATATCTTGAAGCAAGAAATCCATGAATTAAAGACATCGAAAGATAGGGGAAGTGTTATTTTGAGGTCGGAGCTTGGGTCATTGGAGAGCTCAATTCTTGAAAGGCTGAATGAATACCAGAAATTACAAAAGAACGTTCAAGAAGAACAAAAAATATTATCAAATGTTTCAGCTATTGAAGACCTTCATCTAACGCAAGAAAGTCCGTTTGTTCGTGGACTCAAGGAAAAACTCATAAAAAAACATAACGAACTAATAAATGTTCGTATGATGATGGAGCAACAGATCGATAACCTTAAAATAAGTTTAGCTAGAGAGAAAGATACTCAGGAGATACTTAAGGAACAAATTGAAGAAGGGAAAAAACAAATATTTAGTGCAGCGAATTATTTTAACAAAGCCAATGCTCGACTTTCCAAATATAGAGAAGAATCTAAAACCCAACAGGAACAAATCGAGTATTATAAAGCACGCTTGGCTAATAATGAAAAAGCAGCGGACATTTCTGTAGAACTTGAGAACTATAGGAAACAAAATAGTGACTTGGCTGCTAAATTTACAAACCTTTTTAAGGTCTACGAGGCGCTATATTCGTCATTCGAAATGCAAAAGAAAGATATATTAATACTGAAGGGTGAAGTAGAAAAAGAGAAAACCCAATCGCAACATTTTCAAACAATTATTCGTCAACAGGCAAATGAATTGGAAGCAAGGAATCATGTGAATATAACTGCAAGCCCTGAAGATATTAAGTGGAAAAAAAGATATGAAGAATTACAGGAGATTAGAAAAGCAGATAAAAGAGAATTTCAGGCACAACTTACAAACGTACACAAGAGTTACTACGCACTGCTATCTGATAGAGAGAAAGCTTATAAATTTGTAATCGATGATTTAAAAAGGAAAGCAAGCCTACTAGATTCTCCCTCGATTTCTGATGAAGCGAAGGATTCGGCTGAAAATCCAGAAACTAAAAATGAATTAAACCCGGAGATGGTGGAAAATGGCTTAACATCAACCATTTAATCAAACAGGAAGAATTCGAACCATACTAAAACAATTCCATTTTCTGCTATGGCGAACATTAATTTGTCAACAGATACGCACTTGAGAGTATCTAGAAAAATGTATTTGTGAAAGCTGCAGTAGTTCTGCGCTAAATATTCTGAAGGGGATACTCTATATATATTACGTTTCAATGATATTCATTCTTAAGGATGCACTAGATTTTTCTATCTCTTTGTATATATATATATTCTTGGTTTATGGGTCCAACGACCCGTAGTTTATAAGACAAGTTAACTACTTTCAAAAAAAAAAAAAGTAAATAGTTTTTGTTTCAATGTAATACAACAAGCATAATGTTCCCATTATTGTCTCGTCTATAGATTAAATAAAAGTATATAATGTTTACCAACAATTAGGACGATTCAATTACTATCTACTGAGCATTGTTATTATTTTTCATGGTTTCATAATAACAGGTGGCATGGTACTTTTTACCTGCTACTTCCATTGTATTTCTCCATACCCATTCACCAAGATCGTCATCATAAATAGCGTTAACAGATTCTTTACAAATAGAACATTGGAATGTCATATCTTGAGTCGATTCTGGGACAATGACGAATTTCTTTTCCAAATCAGTTTCACCAAGGGATACGCCCATTGAACTAAATGCATATGGTGCATTACTACTACCGTTATTATTCGTACTGTTTGAATTCAATAAGTTGACCATATTTGAAAGTTGAGTATTACCGTTATTTTCTCCTGGTATATTTGCTTGTGAATGAATGTCAATATTAGCTGTTGTCTTTTGAAATTTATCCTGTTGTTTGTTAGAGGAACTCTTCAATGAAACGATTTCATCATCATTAAATTTAACCCATTGAGTATCATGCAAATACCAATTTCTTGATTGAATATTTTTGGCAGTAGAGGTGGTCGTTGCCCCCCCTGTAGTATTACTAGTTGCTGTCGTTCCTTTAATTCTCTTGTTGATTCTGAAATGCCAATCGAGGTGATAACTTTGTGATCTTTTCTCTTCGTTTGAATTACCGAATCTTTTACCACATGTACTACATTTATTTGGTTTAGCTCTATATAAGAGGTGAACAAGGTTATTTTTCACAATTTGATTATTTTCGTTTGTTATATTTGATTGATTAAATTGCAAAGTTGGGGTATTTAAAATATTGACATTACTTGAAGCAAAAAATGCCTTACAATCATTTAAAACGTTTTGTAGTAATGGTATTGACGGAAGGTTATTATTGTGTGATGAACCATCTAACTCATTATTTAATCCATTTTTGTTATTTTGTTCTGATAGCTTATCATAAAGTGTTACGATTGAATTTTTTGGTGGTGTGAAAATCAAACCTACATGATTCAATGATTTATACAATTCTTCTAGACGTGCTATCTTATTTGTGTTCTGTAGATCAGTAAAACTTTTAGGAGCCACAATTTTAGAGATGTTTCCAAACAAAGACGAAGTAAGACCACTTTCCGACGGTATCGGTACTGGTAAGGAATTCGAGTCTGCATTATTATTATTTGGATCATTACTACCTGTCATTGAAAGTAAGTTTGGAGTTGGACTATTTGTTGTATTTGTGGATGTCGCGGTTGAACCTGGAGGCAGAGACAAATTAGGTTGCGGCGTAGAGCCTTGTTGTTGTTGTCTTGATCGTTCTTGAAGGACTTGTTGATCTTGTGCAAAAACTTGTCTCAATTGTAATTGAACTTGTTTTAAAGCTTCTACTGTTAATTTCCCTTTTTGTAATTCTTGTTTCAATTGTGCTAAGACTAACAATTTTGTCTGTAATTTTTGATCATCTGGTTGATCTTTCAATCTTTCATTCGTTATTGCAGTTAATTTATCAATTTCCCTTAATAATAGTGGAACAGTTGGAGTTGGTAACATTGACTCGAAGTTTTTCTTATGTAATGAACTTGCCTTAATTAAGAAATTTTCAATTTTATCTAGAGCATTTTTTTCGAATAGTGGTGCTGATCCACCTATAGATTCATTTGGAGTTAACCATAATTTGAATAAAGTGATCATTTTGGTTCTTGTTACGTTGTCGACTAACAAGTAGGTCTTTTTGTATAATGAGAATAAATTTCTACTGAAATAAATTGTGTATGGACTACCAGTGTTTTTACAAACGGAATCTAGAACATAGAAGGCGTATAATTTTTGCTTTGGTATACATTTTTCTATTCTTGATTCGATGGCATCGACAAAATATTGAGCGCATGAGATATTTTCTTCAGCAATTTTCGTTAGAGTGGTGATTATTGGTCTTGAATTAAATGTCAATTCTTCCAAAATACTATTGAAGTCTTTGACTATAATTTCTGTATCCTTGTCCATTTTTGCGATTGATAAGAAAGGGTACAGTACACTTTTAGTCTCTTAATATTATTTGCTTTACCTAATCTGAATGGCAGATGAGCTAATAGATAGATTTATAGGGAAAAAGACAAAAGAAAAAAACCGGCCTAGAAACAATAAATTTTTGTATACGGTGCAGGCTGGGTCCAAGATGCTGGAATTTGGGTGGAGCTATTGAAGAGATAAGAAACGGATCTAAGTCGTTAGAAGTTTGTTTCTATATAGAAATACACTCACACGCTCTCTTTTTCTCTTCTAGTCTAATAAATGTACTATAATATACGTTCTATATTATTTCACAAATTTCCAGAACATCTAGACACCATCAACAACCCTAATTATATGGTAATTTAGGGTATACTAACAATATTACCTATACATGCCCTAAATACAATACAATGAGATGGAATCTATCTATCTAATCTACTTTGATAGATTCCACCTTTTTGAAGAACATAAAGAATAGAATATATAGTTCCAATTTGAATCACAGTTATAAGTATTTTCCCTTTAAACTGAGACTATTTTGACTTCAAAAACAAAAAAAAGGGAACAGCACTACAACCAAAAAGTGTAAACCTACAAAGAAAAAGTGTAAATCTACAAAGAAAAAGGAGGCAACGTCAATGAATAATTCTTCCTCTTCTCAAAAACTTCCGACGAAGGAGGATTATATTTCACCCACTAGGTATGCACCTCATTTATCTGAGTTTTACCCCATAGTCAATAGGCAAAGTCATGACGATACGACGAAGAACAATGGGACTAATAATCTTCCGAATGTTCTAAGTAGTAACACCCCTACCCCTACCCCAACTACAACTACAACTACGACTAGTACGAATGATATATTATTAGAATCTCCTAGATCATTATCACAACAACAATTAAAAGTTGGTTCAAGGCGACCATCTAGCATTGCATCTGGTATGAGTTCAATAAACGATTTACAAACGTTAATTACTAAGAGAGATGTTAAATATACTAGTGATGCGATGTTAGAATTGTTGAAACGGGCAAATGAATTTTCTGTGGCTTTGAGTAATGTTTCTAATAAGGCAGGGTTGATGGCTGAATCAATGGAAAAGATTGCTAAATTGAAAGGTTGTAATGATGATACTGCTGATAAGTTGATTAGTGCTAGTGGATTGTTCCATCTTTTAAGTAATCATGAACAAATTATGTCGAGTAATATTTCTAATTTGATGAATGATAAATTACGTGATGAGATTGATGAATTTAAATTGAAAAGTAAAGTCTTGGAGAATAATTTTAAGATTAAAAGTAAAGAGGAGAGTTTAAAATTGAAGTTACAAGAAAAACATAATAGTCAATTATCAAAGAGGAAAATTAGGAATTTGATATCTTATAGAGAAAGTTTAACGAATCTACAAAATCAATTGGACTTATTAGAGAATATTAAATATGATTATTATAGAGATTCTTATTTTATAGTGGAGAATACTTGTAACAAAATATTAGATGAGATTGCCACTATATCAAGAGCTCAAGTAGAATTATCTGAAAATATTGCTAGAAAAGGTTGGTCAGGTGGTGGGCTTGATGAATTATTGTTAAACGGTGAAGATCCCTTTAATAAATATATAGAAGAAGATATTGAAGAGGAGAATGCAAACAGACAAGAAGGAGAGGAAGAGGAAGAAGAAGAAGAAGAAGAAGAAGATGGTTCGTCGACTATACAAAATGACAAAAATACAAGTATACTGCATGAGGAACTTGATAGTACTTCAGTACGAAACAAATCAATGAATAATGCTGATGAAAATATGAATTTGATTCCCTCCATTGAAGTAGTTCATGCGGATGAGACTGATAAGAATAAAAAGGGGCATAATTCTGAACCCCGCTTACAAGAACCCGTTTGGATTGATTCATCATCTAGACGAACGTTAACACCGACAAGTAATGGTCAAACGATAGAAGAGCGGACGCGATGTACTGAATGTACAACCATCCAGGCTTCATCTGATCCTAAAAACAATAATAATTATAATAGTAACGAGGGTGACGGTAACGATAAAAGTGATGATGATGATAATGATGATGATGGGAGTCACAGTAGTTTATTTGACAGTTCATTTGCTTTACCAAATAGTAATTCAAATACGCATTCTAATAGCAATATTAGCAATATTGGCAATAATAATGATAATTGTAACAGCGAAGGAAATCTCGAGAACTCCTCGGTGCATAATTTACAAGAAGATATTGAAAGGGAGCATAAAGTAGTGCAAATGGAGGAAAGCAATGAAGAAATCAATGAGAGTACGAACAGTGATACCCATACAAATAACATACTTGATGGTTTAAGTTCTCTTGAGGTTGGTAATAATGCGGATGTTGATGAAGAATCTGGAAAGGATTGATATTATATTTATATATATATATATATATATAATTCTTATGTAGATAAGAACGGAACCTAAAAAAGTAAATATTATTTCTATATAAGTATATACATATATATATATATATATATATATAAGACATTATACGTGGTGACTACCAGAATTGATACCATTTCTTTTTTGAAGCTACTAAGGTCTCAGTTTTTGCGTTGTTTTCCCATTGAGTTATTAATCTTTCATCATGATTAATTTTATTCATCATTGGTTTTTCCTTTGCTTTCACTGTATTTATAGCCAATTGAGCAATTTGGAAACTATGTTTTCTTTTCAATCTACATTGTTCCCAACCTACCATGGAACCCAATATTAAAGACCCCAACCCCCAATTGGTAGCTTTTATGGGATTTTTACTATATATGAATATTATTGATGATGTTATGAACATTGTTGAGAATCCTACCATTGTAGAGTCTCTAAAGCATGGAATTGATGATAATTTTTCTAGATTGAAATCTTTCCATTGGATTGAATTCCAAGCTTGTTTTAACGTTTGTGAATCTATTGAATTTGGGTTTGAATCTGGTTCTTTAGAATCATTGAATTTTGGGGGTGTATCTTGTAGTAAGATTTTTTGACCTGTTGAATAATTTGTTAATTGTTTTTGGGTTTCTTGCTGCTGTTGTTGAGCGGGTAGATTGTTCTCGTCGGTTCTTGACATGTCGTCAGAAGATGAAGATGAAAACCAACCCATTATGCCTAAGACGACGAAATATTAGGGGATTAGTGTTTTCTTTTTTTTGGCTGTTCTCTTGTAAAAATATATTTAAGAACAGTCACTAAATAAATAAATCAATTTTTACTTGCTAATGTCTCTAACTTCCAGATTGATGGTGTAAAGTTTTGATCCATCATTATAATTGCGGTGTAGCTCTCCCCTAAGGTTAGATACAATCATATTGAAGTTGATATCTTTACTAAATTTTTCAAATGTATACCAGAGAATTCATCTTACAGACCCGCGACGCATTGATGGAATGGGTAACTAAAAATATACTTGTATAATTGACACGGATACATATCCGTTAGAATTTCAACGGATATAATTCGGTGCCAGTAGCCCAAGCCCCACTGTGTGTTACCCTGGGGGATGCGATGGGGCGGAGTGGAGTTTCTGGAACGGAATGATTTGTCTGCGGCAAATAACTAGCGGCTCTCCCTAGCGCCGTACACCTACCCAGGTCATACGTATGTATATTTGCTCAACGATGATTGGGTAAACTGTGGGAGTCGGGGCGAGGCCAGGCCAGTGACATTTTTTCCTTACTAATATGATGAATGAATGGATAAATGAATGAATGGTTGACGCCCTTTGCTCTTGTTGTTGTTGTGTGTTGTGTGTTGTTGTGTGTTGTTGACTATTGAAAAACAAGAAACAAACCCTGCAAGGTTCTCTCGACGCTTGTTTCTTTTTATCATTATTTGTCTATTCTCTCACACGTATGTACGTACGTACACATACGTGCACTCACACAGTCAAAGTTCTACTTGTTATATCCCACTGCTAATTAACGCTTGTAACTGCAAACTGCAAACTGCAAACTGCAAACTGCAAACTGGAAACTGAAAACTGAAAACTGCAACGTGATTGATTGATTGATTGATTGATTAGTCTTCGCTGACTATACACTGTGCGTCGCTAACGGTCTGCCTGTGTTGCGCACTGTGTTGTGTACTGTGTACCGTGTTGCGTTCTCTTCTGTTATGTTATGTTCTCGTTTGCCAGCGGGCCCCTCCCACCTCCCACTCTCACTCTCACTCGTTCCTGTACGGGTAGCTGTCTCTCTCCGTCCCAGGCCTGTCGGGAATATTTTCCTTCTATTTTACTTTACTTCATTTCATTAAACGGTTTTTTGCCTCTCTCTGCTTCTTCAACTTCAACTTCAGCTTCGATTGCGCTTATTTATTTATTTATTGAGCTAGTTAATCCATTTCATTCTTTCATTCCTTCACTGTATCTATATAGTTCGTGTTCGTATTCGTATTCGATGCCCTCTCCTTCGCAGATCTTATTGTATTATACATATATATTGTCTCTCATACATATATATAGACTGAATTATATTCAATCCTATATTTCATACATCTTCTGGTGTCTTCCATAGCCGTACACTCAACTGGTTAAATACCACGATTACGAATACTAACTAGTACCAGAGCCTCATATTCATTACTCCCTTTTTACTAGGTCTTGTACATATCACATCACATCACATCACTTCACTTCACTTCACTTCACTTCACAACCTATCCTTCATCACTTATTTATTACGCAAGAACAAGAGCAATACAAAACTAATTACTAATCAATCAATCAATCAAGCAATCAATCAACTAATTTGATTGTTTATCTATTTATTATCTTTTTTTCAATTTCAATCAAAAATCTCACCCTATAGACAAAAATAATACAATAATAATGCGTCCATTTATTCAAAAATCAACTCCAACATTATCAAAGAGAACATCCACTTTCTCAATAACAAAAAAATACACATACGCAAATGCTGCAACTGCCACCGCAGCAGCAGCAGCTTCTGCCACCGCCGCTGGAACAACCACTTCAACAAACAACGCTCCAATAGTTAACCATGCAACTCAAGAAACACCCTTCGATTATAACGGATTAATCGATAACGAATTAAGGAAAAAAAGACTCGACAAATCATACAGATATTTCAACAATATAAATAGATTAGCAAAGGAATTCCCCCTAGCTCATCGTCAAATGGAAAATGATAAAGTAACAGTATGGTGTTCCAACGATTATCTCGCATTATCTAAAAATCAACAAGTTATTAATAAAATGAAATTAACTTTAGATAAATATGGTGCTGGTGCAGGTGGTACAAGAAATATCGCAGGCCATAATAAATTAACTATGGAATTAGAAGCTGAATTAGCTACATTACATAAGAAAGAAGGTGCTCTTGTATTTTCATCTTGTTTCGTTGCTAATGATGCGGTATTGACTTTACTCGGTGAAAAGATTAAAGATTTGGTCATTTTCTCAGATGAATTGAATCATGCTTCAATGATTATTGGTATCAAACATGCAAAACCCGTTATGAAACATATCTTTAAACATAATGATTTGGATGAATTAGAACGTATGTTACAAATGTATCCAAAATCAACTCCAAAATTAATCGCTTTCGAAAGTGTTTATTCAATGGCTGGGTCTGTAGCTGATATTGAAAAAATTTGTGATTTGGCGGAAAAATATGGTTGTTTGACCTTCTTAGATGAGGTGCATGCTGTGGGACTTTATGGTCCACATGGTGCTGGTGTTGCTGAACATGTGGATTTTGAATCTCATCGTCAAGTGGGGATTAAATCAACTGAATTTAAATCCGTCATGGATCGTGTTGATATGATTACTGGTACTTTGGGTAAATCTTTCGGTACTGTAGGTGGATACGTGGCAGCTTCTAGTAAATTGATTGATTGGTTTAGATCATATGCTCCAGGGTTCATCTTTACTACTACTTTACCACCCGCTGTTATGGCAGGTGCTGCTGAAGCAATTAGATTCCAAAGAAGTCATTTGAATTTAAGACAAGATCAACAAAGAAATACCGCATATGTAAAGAATGGGTTGAAACAATTAGGTATCCCAGTAATACCAAACCCATCTCATATCGTCCCTATCTTGATTGGTAACCCTGATTTAGCAAAACAAGCATCTGATATATTAATGGAAAAGCATAAGATTTATGTTCAAGCAATTAATTTTCCAACAGTTTCTCGTGGTACTGAAAGATTAAGAATCACTCCAACACCAGGTCATGATAACGAATTAAGTGATATCTTATTGAATGCAATCGATGATGTATTTAATGAATTGCAATTACCTCGCATTAGAGATTGGGAAATTCAAGGTGGGTTATTAGGTGTAGGTGAACCTGGATTCAAAGAACCTGTTAATTTATGGACTCAAGATCAATTGAATTTAACTAATGAGGATTTAAATCCAAATGTTTTCAATCCTGTTGTTGAACAATTAGAAGTCTCAAGTGGTATTAAAGAATAGATTCTAATGCCGAAAACGCAAAACGCTAAAAACGCAAAACGCAAAACGCAAAACGCAAAACGCTATTCATTTATATTAAATCGTAAAAACTAATTTGTTTTTCTTTTCTTTTTTTAATTAAAAAACAAAATTAAAATTAATAATTGTATAATAATAAAATACCAAATATATTTTCCATATAATAATATAACTATGACATATCATAATATAATATAATATAATATAATATAATATAATATAATATAATATAATATAATATAATATAATTATAATAATATTTCATACTAATGTACTATGACGATGATGAATCATAGATAATATAGATATATGCAAATTTAAGGATAATATTTTTCAATTTTCCTTCGTCTTAGTTTACTATTACAATAAGATAGTGCTATAATATTACCCAAGAGTCAGAAACAATCAAACAAACAAATCAAACAAATATGTTAAAACAAGTGTTATATATGTTATATATTGATATATGATAGAGTATGGATGTATTCAATGTTATCAAGTAACAGAAAAGAAAATATATATATATATATATATTTAATGGATAAAATGACACATATATTATGTCAGATGATTCAGAACTTGTTGCTATTTTCTTCTAATTCTTGTTTCAAAGTTTGAGTACTTTCCTTCAATTCATTTGTCAATTGATCAACATCAAATTCCTTGGTAGAAGTACCTAATGATGATGATGGTTCATTTCTTGGAGCAGTTGGGAATTCAGATGAAGAAGTAGTACCAGTAGCAGTAGTAGTAGTAGCACTTGGAATATCCTTTTCAATTGGGACTTCAGAAGCTAATTTAGCAGTAGTAGACATTGGTGTGATACTAGAGGTAGTAGAAGTGGAAGCAGGTAATTTGTTTCTAATTAAGTTACATAATGGAGCGCATTTCTTTTCTAATTTTTCTAAACATGGTTTAGATTTTTCACAAGCAACTTTAGATAATTCATTTGATTTTTGTTTCAATAATTGACATAATTGGGTTAAGATAGTATCAATTTCCTTTTGATAAATTTTGTAAGTGATTGGTAAAGTGAAAGCAGAAATGACACCGACGAATAATAAAGTCCAAACAGAGAACCAAGAGAATAATTTATGTAATAGGAATAAGACAATAGCAGCTTTGAAAGTATTCTTTGGAGAGTAAGCAAAGACTAACTTTCTCATCTTAGCTTGCTTGACAGGTAATTGTTTTAAGATTTCATCAATCTTTGGTTTCAAGAACCCAACGGTGTTTGGACATTCTTTGATACCATATTTAGTGATTAAACCTTGACCTAAGAATAATTTGGAGATGAATTCAATAGAACCTGTGGTTAAGAGGATGGTGTAAGCGGCTCTTAAGAAGAAAGTAATTAAATTAACTTTCTTCAATACTAAAAGGGATACTAATAATCCACCAAAAAGTTTACCAGATTCAATTGGGTTTCTCCATAGTAAAATATCACAATCGCATGATTGACGACTCTTTGAAGAAGCAGCAGTTTCTTGTTGTTGATGTTGTTGTTGAATAGAAGACATTTGTACCTTATTAGTAGTGTTTGTTTATGTCGTAACTAGCAGATCGGGATCACGAATTAAGAAAAGGGGGATCACAAAAAATAAAGGTTTTGTTGAGAGATGATCTGATTTGATTAGCTCTTAAGTTTGTGTATAAATCAACTAATGAATAAATAATTCAACAAGAAGCTGGAAAGATGAAAGGATAGAAAAGCCAAAAGAGAAATTGAGTGAGATCAAGCCAAAGCCAACTTTACAAGGATCGTTTAGACAATACAGTGGACGAAAAAAGNGGTTGTTTATATAAAAGCTGGCATCCCGTCATTAA